>NW_026878792.1:0-24937 GCF_032173495.1 Musca vetustissima | reverse complement strand
TAAACTTGGTTTGCTGGAACTGCAACAAATCTGGCCACCGATACCAGGACTGCCTAGAGGAGAGAACAATCTTCTGTTATGGCTGTGGCACGCCAAAAGTTTATAAGCCCAGTTGCGTGAAGTGTCTAGCAAAAAACGGTCGAGTGTGTGCACAAAAGAGTGCACACTCGATTGTCCGGACAATGAACCCAGAAATGGATTAGTTGTGTTGAAACGTCACCCAATGAATGTATCCGAATCAAAAGTTTGTTATGATACAAGCGCCGAATGTACCAGATTATTCCCCTTCAAGTCTACTTCACCCATTGACAGTCAAAGCGATTCTTCAAGTGTAAAATTATTAACTTTCAAACCACTGCACATACGTATAAAAGAATATAATTTGGCCCGAGATAGAATATTTAATGCCAGTATATGCAGTAAAAAGAAATCAAGATCTGCTATCAGAATAAAATCGTTTTGGAATAAAATTAAGAATGTTAAGAAAAAATTAGTTTGCTCAATTTTGGACCGTCCGTCAGATGTTAGGCCTTACGCCGAAGTTACTCTCTTCGGAAAGAAAATGCTGGGTCTTTTGGATACCGGGGCTTCGGTCACCTGTATTGGCTCCAATGCGGCCAAAGAGTTTTTAATGTCTGAAACTCCTTTTAAACGTATTAAATCTGCCGTTAAAACAGCCGATGGTACACTACCCAGTATCCCCGGCAATTGAAAAACTAATATATGAAGAACTAGACCGCATGATAGCATTAGATGTGATTGAGGAATCAAATAGCCCATGGTCTTCTCCGGTGGTTCTACACCGGAAACCGGGTAAAAATAGGTTGTGTCTTGATAGCCGAAAATTAAAAGCGGTCACAATGGGAGACGCGTATCCTTTGCCTCAAATAGATGGTATTCTTAGCAGGTTACCCAAGGCCCAATTTATCACGAGCTTAGATCTAAAAGATGCCTTTTGGCAGATTCCTTTAGACCAGAAATCGCGAGAGAAGACAGCTTTTACCGTCCCTGGGAGGCCATTATATCATTTTAAGGTAATGCCTTTCGGGCTTTGCAATGCCCCCCAAACAATGTCCCGTCTAATGGACAAAGTTATACCTCCAGACCTCAGGGCGGAAGTGTTTGTCTATCTCGACGATCTTCTGGTCATATCGGAATCTTTTGATCGGCATATGGAGGTTCTAAGTCGTGTTGCTAGGAAAATTCGTGAATCTGGTTTGACCATCAACGTTGAGAAAAGCCATTTTTGTGTCCCAGAAGTGAAGTACCTTGGCCATGTGGTTGGGAATGGGGTTATTCAAACTGATCCCGATAAAGTGTCCGCCATTACAGAATTTCCTGCTCCGAGATCAGTGAAACAAGTACGCAGGTTCTTAGGTATGACAGGATGGTATAGGAAGTTCATTAGGGACTATGCGTCTATTACCACGCCTATAACAGATTTGTTAACAGGGAAAAAGAAATTTGTATGGACCGATGAAGCCCAAAAAGCTTTCGAGGTTTTGAAGTTGCACTTGAGCTCAGCCCCTGTTTTACACAGCCCCAATTTTTCGCAGCCGTTCTATATACACTGCGATGCTAGTAAAACAGGAATAGGAAGTGTGTTGGTACAGAAGAATGCGGAGGGTGAAGAAGTTCCTATCGCCTTTATGTCGAAGAAACTCAACAAAGCCCAACGCAATTATTCAGTTACCGAACAAGAATGCTTAGCAGCAATGCTAAGTGTTAAAAAGTTTAGACCATATGTCGAAGGACATGAGTTCACTATCATCACTGACCATGCGTCATTGAAGTGGCTCATGTCCCAGACTGATCTAAGTTCAAGGCTGGCTCGGTGGGCTTTAAAACTGCAGGGGTACAAATTCAGCATACAACATAGGCGTGGTAGTTTAAACGTAGTCCCTGATACGCTTTCTAGAGCCAATACGGAGGACATGTCCGCTCTAGGTCTAGAATGTCTGTCTGAAATAGAAAATGACGCGGGATTTTTCGTAGATTTTAACTCTACACATTTCAAATCGGATGAGTACCAGCAGCTGTTGGATAAAATTGGGAAAAATATTGGACAAATGCCCGACCTTAAAATTATATATGGATTTTTGTATAGACGAACGGAACATACAAATGGCGAACAGATTCACGATGACCTAGTTTGGAAGCTATGGGTACCGCAAGGATTAGTGCCAGAGGTCCTTAAAAAGGCCCACGACCATCCACTATCATCGCATTGTGGGATAAATACAACTTTGGCGAGAATACGTCAGTTTTTCTTTTGGCCGAATTTAGCAGTCGACGTCAAGGCATATGTTAACAATTGTGAGGTATGTAAATCTGTGAAGCATCCTAATACAGTTCTTCGACCACCAATGGGTAGAACACCTGAAACCTGTAGATTCTTTCAGAAGCTTTTTGTAGATTTTCTCGGTCCGTATCCACGAACAAGGTCAGGTCATATCGGGATATTTATAGTTTTAGACCATTTTTCGAAATTCCCGTTTTTGAAACCGGTTAAGAAATTTACAGCTGAAGTAGTTGTGGATTACCTTGAAGGTGACCTATTCCATACCTTTGGTGTCCCGGAGTCCATTATCTCAGATAATGGCTCCCAATTCAAATCTACAGCATTTAATGGGCTATTGAAAAGATATGGAGTTAACCATATATACACTGCTGTACACTCCCCTCAAGCCAATGCCTCAGAAAGGGTTAACCGGTCTGTGTTGGCTGGCATAAAATCTTACATTAAACCCGATCAAAAGAATTGGGACGAACTGCTCTCTAGTATATGTTGCTCTCTTCGCTCCTCCAAACATTCGGCAATAGGTACATCGCCCTATTATTTAGTTTTTGGGCAGAACATGGTGACCAATGGAGCAATCTACCCCCTTCTTCGTCATCTGGAAATGCTTGAAGATCGTTCTGTTTGTTTTGACCGTAATGATTCGAGGGATATTATGGCTAAGAGAGCTTCGGAAATGATGAATAAACAGTTCTTGCGAAATGAGAAAACATATAACCTTCGATCGAGAGAAGTTTCATTTAAGGAGGGACAGGAAGTCTACCGTAGAAATTTTAAGCAAAGCTGTTTCGAGCAAGGTTACAATGCTAAACTTGCTCCCACTTTCCTAAAATCGCGTGTTAAGAAGAAATTGGGAAACTCTTATTACGAGTTGGAAGACCTCCAAGGTAATTGTGTCGGTACATACCATGCCAAGGACATCCGGCAATAGGATTATTATGTATCTTTAACAGGATGGACTGGGTTTGGCAAGTGCTATCATCCATCGGGAAGGTTGCACTACCCGGTGTCTGATTTTGGCGGGGGGGTGTGTAAGAGTTGCACTTGCTTGGTGTTTTTCTTCCGGAAACATTCAGTCGAGATCTTTGGAAACAATTTGGCAACGCCATCTACACCTCATATTCGTATACTTGACTCGATTAAAATATAAAGTTAGTACCATCTTTAGGATTACGTTCTTGCCTTGTTAATCCATTGCCTGGAAATTCGTAGCTTGTGGCCAGCGTTGGATAGGTTTCGTGGCCCCAAAACGGATGGTACTCTGCCATTTTGCCGATCAATTCATCGCTGTAAAGACTTGTTTTTGGGAAATTTGTTAAAAAGTCAATTTCTACCAGTTTTTTTTACCAAGTAAAATTTTCATTAATCTGAACGGATTTCTTGCTAAAAATTCCCCTAAATTAGAGCTGATTGGTAATTAATATAATTAATGATCGTTATTGGTTGTTACAATTCAATCATAATTATTCACAGCCATCTTAGCAAGAAAATAATTATGGTTCATGGTGCCATCTCGCTATGCGGTAAGTTTCTCAGTTAGATAGTGCACAAAGGGAATGCAAAAATATATTGTTAATTCTTCTACTCTCATTAGGATTGGCACCCAGCCTATAATCATTGTTGTTGTCATTGCGTTTGCCAGCCATAAAAATACGGGTTTTTTTCACTTGCTTTGTGCAGCGTAAAACCCAGCAGCATATACAACGTTAATGAGAGTAGTCAGTCACTCGTACACTTCTGTTGAACTATAGTTATGTGATAAAATCACGTGTAATCGCAGAGCATTAAAGGAGGAAAAAGTGATTTTTTGAAGACAATTGAATTATTAGAAATGTGCGCCGTTGATTCAAGTAATACAGCTATATAAGTCCAACATTTTAATACTGTTCGATTTCCCGGAGTGGCTTCCAAATTTTAATATAATATCAGCGAAAACTGGATATTCCCAATGGTATCAAAAACCGATGATTTGCGAAGTTAGTGATGTCTAGTAGTATCAAAGAGTGAGATAATCCAAAACCTTACTAACATCCTGAAATACATTAAGGAGTTACTACGAATATTCCAAACTCGATGCACCAACTCAGAACGATTTGTTCGGACGTCCACAGTCAGCCAGCCTTATTCATAAGTATAAATCTAAATTTTAATATTTCGAATCGGTGCTACTCAAGGTATTATTAATTGTTACAATTTGTTATTATGGGTACGAATTAGTTTTTCTATTTAAAATTATATAACTTTAGTTTCTAACAAATTTGCTTGAACATTTTATTTAATCGCAACTATTATGAGGAGTTGCTACACCGTAATATTATTCTTCATTGCCTCATACTAATATTAGTAAAATTAATATGCAAATTATCAACCATAGTTTTAAGTTTCAGTGTTAAATTATTTTCTTGATATCACATTGTTCTCGAATCACTGACTTCAACAATTAGCTCCGAACATAAGTAATACAACGCACACACCTACATATAAGTCATATTGGGATGACATACATATCTACAATACTGATGTTTGTGCGTATCAATATGTTATGTTTGAAGCTGACTGTTGGCAGAGGTCTTTACATACCTACATTCAGTAATAATTGTCGCCTTTCAGATGAAGTGTGTAACAAAGAAACCGAAACAAAGAGCAATATCAGTTACAATTCTCTCTTAATATCAACAGCAGCAACCACTACGAAAGATCTTTCAACGGTGACGCTACTCTGAGTTGACATGCAAATTGTAAGTACTCTCTTTTATTGTATCTTCATATTGTCTTTTTGCTTCGGTGACAATAATATCTCATTGTTAAGCGTTTAAAAATATTAGCGTGGGTACCAAGAAAAACCAGTATTGTAATATATTTTTAATAATTATTTTTTTTTTTTGGATTATTTTGTTGAGAATTATTTTTTATTGTTAGCCCAATGCCTCAACACCTTAAAATAGTATAATATAGGATAAGATTGAAAACATTTCTATGTTAATATATGATTACCGTAGTACAGTCATTCATACTGAAATAACATGAATTTTGCACTTTTTCAAATAAATTTAAAAATGTTTTGGGATTAATTTCATACAACTCCTGTTTGATTTCTAGATAGCCTAGGTAGACCAGTCACGATTGCACTAGGGGTCATAGGATCAATTTCTTATCCAGGTTAATACACCTATGACGAGGTTGGGAGGGCATAATGGACTGTTATCACCTCAGCGTCCATCACATAGCTTGCCAATTCGATTGATTATACACTTTCTCTCGGTCTTCCTCTTTTAATTGCACGTATCTTTAAAATAATTTAATCGTAGCGATAACAAATAGCTAGAATATGATCGAACCTACCCCTCCGACGAGCTAGTAGGCCGGAACAAAGTACGTGGGCTAGCTTAATATCAGAATTCGCCTCTTAAATGTTGGTTGTATGCTACAGAGAACGATAAAAATTGCCGCAAGTAAACTCGCCTAATATAAATCAGGACATAGACGCATGGAGCAAGTTCAGAAGAGAACGATAAAAATTGCCGCAAGTAAACTCGCCTAATATAAATCAGGACTAACCTATGAGAAATCAAAATATTAAATTACAGGAAATTAGGTTGAAAAATTAACTGAAAATATCGAAAATCGGAAGTGCCCTTATATGAGGGCTACCATGAAACTTGAGCCAATCTTGATAATTTTTGGTAGGAAGATTTGCTAACCAATGAGAACCCAAAATACTAAAACACAGCCAATTTGGTTTAAAAACGAGCCCCAAATACCGAAAATCGGAAGTGCCGTTATATGGGGGCTTCCCCAAAAGGTGGATCGATTTTGCTAATTTTTGGTGGGATGAATTTCTACCTAATGAGACTCCGAAATGTGAAATTACAGCCATTTTCGTTGAAAACCGTGCTCAAACTCCACAAAATTCTGAAATTTGGAAGGCACAGTTATATGGGGACTACCCTAAAAGTGGATCGATATTGCTAATTTTTGGTGGGGAGATTTTTTAACCGATGAGAACTCAAAATACTATGTTACAGCCATTTTGATTGAAAAGCGAAGCCAAAATACCAAAAATCGGAATTGCCGTTATATGGCGGCTACCCCAAAACAAGGTTCAATATTGCAAATTTTTGGTGGGGAGATGTTCTAACCTATGAGAACTCACAATACTAAATTTCTGCTAATTCGGTTGAAAAACGAACACAAAATCACGAAAATCGATATTGCCGTTATATGAGGGCTACCCTAAAAAGTGGACCGTTATTGATCATTTTTGGTCAATAATCATTCTACCTAATGAGACTCCGAAATGTGAAATTACAGCCATTTTCGTTGAAAACCGTGCTCAAACTCCACAAAATTCTGAAATTTGGGAGGCACAGTTATATGGGGACTACCCTAAAAGTGGATCGATATTGCTAATTTTTGGTGGGGAGATTTTTTAACCGATGAGAACTCAAAATACTAAGTTACAGCCATTTTGATTGAAAAGCGAAGCCAAAATACCAAAAATCGGAATTGCCGTTATATGGCGGCTACCCCAAAACAAGGTTCAATATTGCAAATTTTTGGTGGGGAGATGTTCTAACCTATGAGAACTCACAATACTAAATTTCTGCTAATTCGGTTGAAAAACGAACACAAAATCACGAAAATCGATATTGCCGTTATATGAGGGCTACCCTAAAAAGTGGACCGTTATTGATCATTTTTGGTAGGAAGATTAGACACCTTATGAACATCCAAAATACAAAATTACAGCCAATTCTGTTAGAAAATGAACGCAAAATATCGAATATCGGAAGTGACGTTAGACTGGGGCTCTACCTGAACGTGGATCGTTATTGCTTATTTTTGGTAGAAAGATTTGCTAACCAAAGATAACTCAAAATACAAAATTAGAGCCAATTTACTTCAAAAATGTGCGCAAAATTCTCAAACTTTCAAAATTTACGGGGTACCCTTATATGGGGGCTAACCTAAAAAGTGGATCAATATTTATCATTTCCTGTGGGAAGTTTTGTTACTTATTGAGAACCCATAATACATCCATTTTGGTTGAAAATCTAACCCAAAATATCCAAAATCGGTAGTGCAGTTATATGGGGGCTACCCTGAAATTTATCATTTTTGGTAGGAAGAGTTGCTAGCCAATGAGAATCCGAAATACCATTTTGGTTGAAAAAATGTGTTCAAAATCCTAAAAATTAGAGCTTACCTTATATGGGGGCTACCCAAAATAGTGGACTAATATTCATAATTTTTGGTAGGATGATTTGCCACGCAATGATAACTTAAAATTCTAAATTTCAGTCCAATTGATTAAAAAAAGGTGTCTGAAATTCTTAAAATTCGAAATATTGAAGGAACTCTCACGTGGAGGCTATACCGAATTTTGAACCGATATTGATAATTTTTGGTAGGAAGGTTTGCATTCCAATGAGAACCCAATATACAAAATTTCGGATATTTTGGTTGAAAAAATGTGTCCAAAATCCATAAAATTATGTGGAGGCTATACCGAAACTAGAACTGATATTGCTATTTTTATAGGAAGATTAGCTATCCAATGAGTATCCAAAATAACTAATTAAAAATTCCTCTTATGGTAAAAAAATTTCCAAATCGCTGCAACAAATTTTTTTCCGCATGAACCTAGTTCATCGTAACTACTTGACGTTATCAGTTTTTTTTTTGATTCCCTGAAGCGTGCTTGTGTTTACTTTTGTAATCTTTTATGTATTACAGTATTTAACTTTCGAATTTTGAAATATCCAATAGTGACAATGACGAGTAGTGCTTATCAGTATTTTTCCCAAGACTGTTTACTTTTAGAAGATCAAATTTTTTCTTATCTTGACATAGAGTGTGTTTGGTGATATTGAGTCAATAATTCACGTTTTGAATGCTAAAAATAGTTTTAGAATTTCCCACATTTTTTTGGGATTTTTTTAAAACTTGATTATGTTTTTTTATATTTTATTGTTTATTAAACAAAATTTAAAAAACTGGCCTTTGAGTTATACTTAATTAAGCATAAAATAGCATTAAAAAATAATAACTAAATAATAAACAAAAAAAATATTTATAAAAATAATTGCAAAAAGTAAAAAACAAAGCACTCCAAAAAATTTACATATGAATGAAGAAGTCTTGTGTAATGTTGTTATGAGATAAAAAATATATTGTTGATGGCAATACTTTGTCTGGTTACTGGTCTTTCAGATAGTCTCCTAAAGGAGGTCCACTTTATTTCTTCCCCTTCTTGCCCAGTGTCATGGTGTGATGAGAAGCCACATAATTTGTTTTATGTGTTGTAAATTCAATATATTCCTCTTCGAGCTTCTGGCGGGCCTCCTCCAATTTCCTCTTCTCTTCGGCATGTTCCTTTTTGAGTTTTTCAAAACGTGAATGCAGCTCACGTTCACTTTCCTTCAGCTCCGCTTCCTTTTCTTTGACACGTTGTACAAACATTTGGCGAACTTCATCCTCTTTAGCCTGCAGTTCGCTGAGATGATGGGCACGTTTAATTTCGAAAATTTGTTGAAACGATACGGGTTTATTGTCATTGTCCACATCACAGAAACCCATTTCACTGAGACGTTTCTGCCTATACAAAGCATAATGGGTTTGATGGGTCTGCTCTCGTAAATCTTCCATATTGGTGCGTATCAACATTTCACGTAGCTTAACAAAATCACAATGCAGCTCATTTTCGACCTGTACCGTGCCCCATGGATATTGCCGGGCCCTTACCAATTTATTGCCAATTTTTACAAATTCCCTACTACCGACCACAGCAAAGGGTGTGTGGTCATTCATAAGGGCATTTGTCTCCGCCACGGTTTCATCATCCACCGGGAATTGATAAATATTTACATCATTGTTTTTCAGCTCCTCCAGTATTTTGGCCTTAAATCTCTGCAACTCCGTTTTGGAAATGGTATCAGCCTTGGCAATAATGGGTATAATGTTCACCTTGCTATCCAATTGTTTCATACACACCAAATCCAAAGATTTCAGACCATGCCCGGTGGGGCAAATAAAATACAGGCAGGCATGTATCCGACTATCATGATAATCGACCAAGGAACGTTTTATTTTCAACTCCTCCTGCAGATAGGCCTCAAATTGGGTATCGATATAATCGACGACAGCCTTAAAGGAATTCTCTTTGTTGATTTGATCACCAAAACCCACAGTATCACAGATGGTTAATTTCAGCTGGACATTGCTTTCCTGCAATTCATAGGTATTGGCTTTTAGCTTGACATTGGGTAGCGTATGGGGACTGGGCGTTGATTCAAAACTTGTATTGAAGAGGGAATCCATTAGGGTGGATTTGCCCAAACCCGTTTCACCGATACACATCACATTGAATACAAAACCATTTTGTACCGATTTATTAACCAATTGATCGGGAAGGCTATCGAAACCGACATGGCCGGATTGTTTAAGCGTGCGGGATAATATGTCTTTTTTCGTTGGAACTGCAACACTACCACTGGTGGCGGCCACTTCAATTGTCATCTTTGATATCGTTCTTTTTTTCAATTAAAATTCAATTTATTTCCAAATAAAATGCTGGTGGTGTTGTTCAGACAAAGAAAGTTGGCTTGCTGTCTTGTCCTGCTCTGCTTGTCACTGACTGTGGAAAATCATAAGAAAATTTTCATTTATTTATAGCAAGAGAATATTCAAAAGCACCTACCTGAGGGAATGTTGGCCTGCTTGTGCTTGTTCGTTGTTGTTGTTTTTGGTAAACAAATTAGCGTTTTATTTGGGATTATTGCTGCATTAATACCTGGAAAATTTCTTAATTATTTTCCTATTGTCTGTGGTGTTGTTGCTGCTGCTGTCACTCACTGCAACTTATGGGAAACACCCACACCTCTTACTCACACTATCGTCGCTCTCTTTGTCAATACAACGCACTACTCTCTCCCTCAATCAATGCAGTTTCTTTTGTTATGGTCTTTCCAGAAACTTCAATTGCAGGAATTTGTTGTTGTTTTATTTTATTGTTGTTATAGTCTTTGTTTTACTAATTACTTTATAACATTAATTGTGTTTATTTCCACTAAAAAAGATCTATTGCACTTTGTTTGTTTTATTAATGCAGGGGTTTTTCCTTGCCGATGGCTATTAAACAAATGAGAGCGTTTGACAGTTAACTACTGATTGGTGAGTTCAAAACGGAATGGTTCACAGAAATGAACCGAAGAAACTCAATTGAAATGGTTCACGCTGGGCACAGGAAAATGAGTACACATGAATAATGAAATAAGAGATAATAATGAATTTAATTAAAAAAAATTAAATTAATTAATGTAGGGGTTAAAATAAACTACTTTAACTTAAAATAATAATAAAAATGTTACACATTTTTATATTATATTCATTTTTTAATTAATATTTTTATAAACCACAAGGCCGAGGCGTGGATTTTTTATAATAAATATTTTTAAGAAACAAAAAGGCCAAGGCGTGGATTTTTTGCAATAAATATTTTTAAGAAACAACAAGGCCAAGGCGTGGATTTTTTACAATAAATATTTTTAAGAAACAACAAGGCCAAGACGTGGATTTTTTATAATAAATATTTTTAAGAAACAACAAGGTCAAGGCGTGGATTTTTTATAATAAATAAAATATTTTTAAGAAACAACAAGGTCAAGGCGTGGATTTTTTATAATAAATAAAATATTTTTAAGAAACAACAAGGTCATGGCGTGGATTTTTTATAATAAATATTTTTAAGAAACAACAAGGCCAAGGCGAGGATTTTTTATAATAAATATTTTTAAGAAACAACAAGGCCAAGGCGTGGAGTTTTTATAATAAATATTTTTAAGAAACAACAAGGCCAAGGCGTTGATTTTTTATAATAAATATTTTTAAGAAACAACAAGGCCAAGGCGTGGATTTTTTATAATAAATATTTTTAAGAAACAACAGGGACAAGGCGTGGATTTTTTATAATAAATATTTTTAAGAAACAAAAAGGCCAAGGCGTGGATTTTTTATAATAAATATTTTTAAGAAACAACAAGGCCAAGGCGTGGATTTTTTACAATAAATATTTTTAAGAAACAACAAGGCCAAGACGTGGATTTTTTATAATAAATATTTTTAAGAAACAACAAGGTCAAGGCGTGGATTTTTTATAATAAATAAAATATTTTTAAGAAACAACAAGGTCAAGGCGTGGATTTTTTATAATAAATAAAATATTTTTAAGAAACAACAAGGTCATGGCGTGGATTTTTTATAATAAATATTTTTAAGAAACAACAAGGCCAAGGCGAGGATTTTTTATAATAAATATTTTTAAGAAACAACAAGGCCAAGGCGTGGAGTTTTTATAATAAATATTTTTAAGAAACAAAAAGGCCAAGGCATGGATTTTTTATAATAAGGCCAAGGCGTGGATTTTTTATAATAAACATTTTTTAAGAAAGACACCGCATACAAAATTTTTCAATATTGAAATTATAAATATATATTTTAAAAAATAAATTTTAATTATTATAAATATTATTATTATTATTATAAAATATTTATAATATTTTCATAAAAAGTAATAATATTAAATAATAAAAAATTAATTTTCAATATTTTCTACAAAAAATATATATTTACATATTCTTATTTTTATAAAATATATTTTTATTTTATTTTTAATAAAAATATATTTTTATAAAAATAAATTGCAAAATATCTTCATAATATATTTTTTTATTAATGACATTTTTATTATTTTTTAGGAAAATAGGATATAAAAAAGTATATTTTTTTTGAAAAATATATTTTGATTTTTTTTACCTGAAAAATGTTAAATCTAAAAATATGCTTAATAATTTTTTAAACCTATTTTTTGATAAAAAAAAAACATTTTTAATACATATTTTATATTTGTATTCCTAAAAAAATATTTAAATATTACAACTCATGGCATACGGATTGTTTGATTCTAAAATACGTATTGTTTGATTCTAAAATCCGGATTGTGAAGATACATTATTTGTTTATATATATATATGTATATATATAAATATATATATTTTTTTATTATTAAAATCATTGTAAATTTTAGTGAAAATGGTACCCATTATATTTCATATCTTTACAATGAATAAATTATATTCAGTAGTGTTGGCGGTTTATTTGGGATCCCATTTGTATTTTGTTTTTGCAAAATAGTCAGGCTGAATCCCAGTTTGTTGTTTTATAAAAAACAACTATTTATTAGTGGGGAATGTATGGCATTGTTTGCCGAGGGGTAAGGCAATAGCTTCTGGGGAGAATATCCCAACAAAAAACTAAGGGAACTGATGAGGATCAGTGGCGTGATCCGAAACTATAGTCTTCCCTGCCTTACCCCTCGGCAAACAATGCCATACATTCCCCACTAATAAATAGTTGTTTTTTATAAAACAACAAACTGGGATTCAGCCTGACTATTTTGCAAAAACAAAATACAAATGGGATCCCAAATAAACCGCCAACACTACTGAAGTTGTAGACGCAGGCACGGTTGAACTGTTTGGTTTGTTGCTGTATACTAGCAACACCAACAAAGTCGTTGTGTGCATTTGTCGCGATGTGACAACACACAACAGTGGGAAAGGTATGGAATTGTTTGTAAATGCCTTGTTAACCTCGAAGTGAGGCTCCAGCGAAATTCTCATACAGTTTACGTCGTTGGTCAGCTAAGTACTTCGCTTTGTTACAAGAGACATTTGGGTATGAAAGGTTTTTTGTATAGAAGCAATAGCTTCTGGGGAGAATATCCCAACAAAAAACTAAGGGAACTGATAAGGATCAGTGGCGTGATCCGAAACTATAGTCTTCCCTGCCTTACCCCTCGGCAAACAATGCCATACATTCCCCACTAATAAATAGTTGTTTTTTATAAAACAACAAACTGGGATTCAGCCTGACTATTTTGCAAAAACAATAAATTATATTTTTAATAAAAACGTAAAACTATTGAAATAATCGCTAAATTAATAAAAATCTAAACCAATTTATTTATTATTAAAATCATTGTAAATTTTAGTGAAAATGGTACCCATTATATTTCATATCTTTACAATGAATAAATTATATTCAGTAGTGTTGGCGGTTTATTTGGGATCCCATTTGTATTTTGTTTTTGCAAAATAGTCAGGCTGAATCCCAGTTTGTTGTTTTATAAAAAACAACTATTTATTAGTGGGGAATGTATGGCATTGTTTGCCGAGGGGTAAGGCAATAGCTTCTGGGGAGAATATCCCAACAAAAAACTAAGGGAACTGATGAGGATCAGTGGCGTGATCCGAAACTATAGTCTTCCCTGCCTTACCCCTCGGCAAACAATGCCATACATTCCCCACTAATAAATAGTTGTTTTTTATAAAACAACAAACTGGGATTCAGCCTGACTATTTTGCAAAAACAATAAATTATATTTTTAATAAAAACGTAAAACTATTGAAATAATCGCTAAATTAATAAAAATCTAAACCAATTTAAAAAATCAATTGTCCGGATTAGCGATATTTTGCTGTATGTAAAATATTCTTGAATTTTTTTTACGAAGTTATTTTTAAAAATTTTTAATAAAGATATCTTCCAAAATTAAAAAAATATGTTTTTAAAAATATTTTTAACGTTTTTTTATTATATATATATAATTTTATTCTAATTTTTAATATATTAAAAAAAAGTTCCAAATTCTTTTCATTAGAATTTAAATAATGGAAAGAAACGCCATATTTTTCTTTTTGAAGATGCAAAAACGACCTTTTGCATACCATGTGAATGTTAATGAAACAACAATGTAAATACGCGACTAACGGCCTCTCTGAGCAACAATGTAAACACAAGACATAACGGCCCCCTCTGAGCAACAATAGGTGTGTCTGGTTACTTTCCCTGCAGGAATTGTCCAGTAACTTCTTTCTGAGAGAGTAAGGTAGTTTTATTCTCTTTTGCAAGAAAAATGCGAAAAGTAAACAGACGGCATCCCTGCAGAAGCTTGCAACTAATCAGCTGATTTGTCAAAACAAACCAATTTGTCCGCCATTATAAAGAATTAAAAGAAAGAAAACACAACCAGAAACAAAAACCAAAAACAATTAGTCTTGCTAATTCCAAAAAAAAATATTTTCAAATTGAAAGCACAAAAATAAATAAACAAACAATAGAAAACATCTGATTGAATGTCGATGTATGAGAAGAAGAAGAGTTGCAAGAGATTGCAAGAAGAAATTTTTCCAGCAAGAATTTGCAAACTCTCACTGAAAGAACTGTCAAAATTTCTCTCTCCAACCGCTCTCTTTTGCAGAACTTTTGGGTTAACAGACGACTTCCAGTAACAATTTGTAACAATTGTTACAAACTTTAGGGTAACCAGACACACCTAATGTAAACATAAGACAATACGGCCTATCTGTAATGCTGTAAAAACGCTATGAAGCAATACCGACCTAACTAAATTGCTGTAAATACGCCTTGACGTATTTTTCACTTTTAAAAATAAAATAATCGAAATTTAAATGTATTTTTTAAATAGAATACTAAAATAAATAAATTAAAACAAAAAAGGGAAGATTTCAATGCCCTCATTATTCTTTTTTTATACGCAAATATAATTTATTTAGTTTAAAAAAAAATAATCAATTTTTTGTTTTGGTTTTTATTTATAAACCATTTGAATATTGAATTGCACATTTCGTAGCCTCATAACTGTCTCTCTCTTCGGGAAATAGATGCATAAATTCCATTACCATTTTCTGTTGTTTAACATAATCCGTTTGACGATCGAATTTCTTAGACCATTCGACAATATCTTCTGACTCGTTAGCATCAATTTCATTTAAATAGCTTTCCACTGTCTCCTTAACGAATGCATAAAACTTTTCATTGGAATTTTTACTAATGGAACGCATTGGTATGGCAACTCTCATAAATTGTTTAACCCAATCACGACGTAATTTATCATCTTCCAGCGAATCGAAGAGATGACGTATTTGCACATGATTTTCTTTAAGGGCCAATTGTTTTTCACAGTTCTGAGGATCCGATTGAAGATTTTCCAATAAAACTTCACACATTGTAATGCGGGCACTTAAGTCCTCATATATTGAGGATGCCTTTAGATCATCATTCGATTCGGACCACTGTTTTAGGCCGGCAATATATTGCGAAAATTCCTTGTAGATTTCTTCGGACCATATCGATTGTTGTAATTTGTCTGCCACCGTTTCGAAAAGTTGATAACGTTTGGATTCTTTAAAATTTCCACTGGGAGCGGCCAAGGAAATCTGAAAAAAGAAATTTTGAAAATTTAAAAAAAAAAAAATATTAAAAGTATTTTTTAAAAATTTACCTCCACTGTTAGGGCCACCACAAAAATCACAATAAATTTATTCATTTTCAATATTGTTATTATTTATATTTTTTCCAATTGATTTTTATGTGTTGGTTCTTGATCACCTTGCCGTTTGTGACTGATACGATTTCTGATCTGTCATTTATATATATGGCATTTAAATTTCTTATCAGCTTATTCGGCCTCACTCATTCAAATTATCATCATCAATTTTCAATTTCTTGGGAAAATATTGATTTCTTCTCTTATCAATTTTAATATTTTTTGAGAATTTCAATAATTTTAAGAATTAATAAAATTGCTGGGAATTTTAGCCAGACAAAAAGGAGTCAGCTAAGCGGAAAGATGGAATAATAAAAAAATTTAAATTATTTTCAAAAAAAAAAAATATTTTAAATATATTAAAAAGTATATTTTTAATATTGCTATTTTAATTTGTTATTATTATTTTTTCTAATTCTTGGTTAGTTTTTTTATAAATGTTTCCATTTTATTTGCATTCAAATTTAAATAATGGAAACATGCTATTATTTGGTCTGTTCCTGTACTGCAAGAATCTACGAGTTTTTACTATTTTTTCCGATATCATAAAGGAAAAAAGTGTTATCGTAGTAAAAAATAGTAGATTCTTGCAGTACGGGAACAGGCCAATTGCTTTTGCAGATGTAATCACGACCTCTTGCATACTCTGCGAAGGTTAATGACATTTCCAGCTCTGGGCAACAATGTTAGCACAAGACATAACGGTCTCTCTGAGCAAGTAAGTTAACACAAGACATAACGGCCTAACTGTAATGTGCTGTAAATACGCTATGAAGTAATACAGGCATATCGGCCTAACTGCGATGCTGTAAATAAAAAATATTTTTCATAATTTGTTTATACTATAAGCCCGAATTATTTTCAAAATAATAAAATATAAAATAATTTAGCATAGAATTTGTTAAAACAATTTTTTTTATTTTAAAATAAAAATATTAATTTTTTTTTAAATAAAAAAAATGCTGACTTATTTTTGTCTGGCAAAAATTCTTAGCATTTTTTATCTATTCTTAAAATTATTGAAATTCTAGAAAAAAATATTGAAATTGATAAGAGAATAAATCAATATTTTCTCAAGAAATTGAAAATTGATGATGATAATTTGAATGAGTGTAGGCCAAAGTAGCTGATAAGAAATTTAAATGCAATGTGTATAAATGACAGATCAGAAGTCGGAATTTCTATCAGTCACAAACTGCAAGGTGATCAAGAACGAACACATCACAATAAATTGAAAAATATAAATAATAATAATATTGAAAATGAATAAATTTGTTGTGATTTTTGTGGTGGCCCTAACGCTACAGGTAATTTTTTTCAAAATACTTTTCATATTTTTTTCTGAAAATTTTCAATTTTTTTCCAGATTTCCTTGGCCGCCCCCAGCGGAAATATTAAAGAATCCAAACGTTATCAACTTTTCGAAACGGTAGCAGACAAATTACAAAAATCAGTATGGCCCGAAGAAATCTATAAGGAATTTTCACAATATATTGCCGGCCTAAAACAGTGGTCCGAATCGAATGATGATCTAAAGGCATCCTCAATATATGAGGACTTAAGTGCGCGCATTACAATGTGTGAAGTGTTATTGGAAAATCTTCAATCGAATCCTCAGAACTGTGAAAAACAATTGGCCCTTAAAGAAAATCATGAGAAAATTCGCCATCTCTTCGATTCGCTGGAAGATGATAAATTACGTCGTGATTGGGTTAAACAATTTATGAGAGTTGCCATACCAATGCGTTCCATTAGTACAAATTCCAATCAACAATTTTATACATTCGTTAAGGAGACCGTGGACAGTTATTTAAATGAAATTGATGGTAACGAGTCAGAAGATATTGTCGAGTGGTCTAAGAAATTCGGTCGTCAAACGGATTATGTTAAAAAACAGAAAATGGTAATGGAATTTGTGCATCTATTCCCCGAAGAGAGAGCCAATTATGAGACCACGAAATGTGTTATTCAATATTCTAATGGTTTATAAGAAAAAAAAACAAAATATTTTAATATTTTTTTATAAACTAAATAAAATATTTTTTTATTTAAAAAAAAGTAATGAACGCATTATAATCAAAACTTTTTTATTTTAATGTTAGTATTTTTTTTTTTTTTCAAAAAATACATTTAATTTCGATTAATTATTTTATTTTTAAACGTGAAAAACACGTCAAGGCGTATTTACAGCAATTTAGTTTGGTCTGTATTACTTCATAGCGTTTTTACAGCATTACAATTAGGCCGTTATGTCTGGTGTTTACATTGTTGCTCCGAGAGGGGCCGTTATATCTTGTGTTTACATTATTACTCAGAGATGGCAATGTCACATTGTATGCAAGAGGTCGTTTTTACATCTTCAAAAGCCATAATAGCATGTTTCCTCTGTATTATAATATAGTGTTATTTTTACAAATCATTCGAACATTGAATTGCACATTTCGTGGCCTCATAGTGGGCTTTCTCTTCGAGAAATAGCTGCATAAATTCCCTCACCATTTCCTGCTTTTCAACATATTTCGTTTGACGACCGAATTTCATAGACCACTTGGCAATATCTTTTGAAACGTTAGCATCAATTTCATTTAAATAGCTATCCACGGACTCCTTAAGGAATGCATAAAATGTTTGATAGGAATCTAAACTACTTATCCGCATTGGTATGATGTAAAAATTCTTGATCCCATTCACGACATAATTTTGCATTCTCCTGTGAATCGAAGAGATGGCGAATCTTCTCATGATTTTCTTTTAAGGCCAATTGTTTTTTACAGTTTTGAGGATCCGATTGAAGATTTTCCAATAACTCTACAGACATTGCAATGCGGTCACTTAATTCCTTATATATAGAGGATGCTTTTAGATCATCATTGGATTCGGACCACTGTTTTAGGCCGGCAATATATTGCGAATATTCCTTGTAGATTTCCTCGGGCCATACTAATTTTTGTAATTTGTCTGCCACCGCTTCGAAAAGTTGATAAAGTTTGGATTCCTTAATATTTCCACTGGGTGTATCTAAGGAAATCTGGGAAAAAAATTTTAAGAAACTTCGGAAAAAAATTTGAAAAGTATTTTTAAAAAATTTTACCTCCAATGTTAGGACCACCACAAAAATCACAACAAATTTTTTCATTTTAAATTTTATTACTATTTTTTCAATTTATTTTTTAAAGTATTCGTTCTTGATCAACTTGCAGTTTGTGACTGATAGACATCCTGGCTTCTGATCTGTCATTTAAACACATTGTATTTGCATTTCTTACATTTCATATCAGCAAATTTGGCCTGCATTCATTCTTATTATCATCAATATTCAATTACATGGGAAAATTGATTTATTCTCTTATCAATTTCAATATATTTCTTTGAGAAATTCAAGGCATTTGGCCCTTAAAACCTATTTGAATATTTCTTTAAAAAATCCACGCCTTTGGGCCTTTTAGTTTCTTCGAAAATTTCTTTAAAAAATCCACGCCTTTGGGCCTTTTAGTTTCTTAGAAAATTTCTTTAAAAAATCCACGCCTTTGGGCCTTTTAGTTTCTTCGAAAATTTCTTTAAAAAATCCACGCCTTTGGGCCTTTTAGTTTCTTAGAAAATTTCTTTAAAAAATCCACGCCTTTGGGCCTTTTAGTTTCTTCGAAAATTTCTTTAAAAAATCCACGCCTTTGGGCCTTTTAGTTTCTTAGAACATTTCTTTAAAAAATCCACGCCTTTGGGCCTTTTAGTTTCTTAGAAAATTTCTTTAAAAAATCCAAGCCTTTGGGCCTTTTAGTTTCTTAGAAAATTTCTTTAAAAAATCCACGCCTTTGGGCCTTTTAGTTTCTTAGAAAATTTCTTTAAAAAATCCAAGCCTTTGGGCCTTTTAGTTTCTTAGAAAATTTCTTTAAAAAATCCACGCCTTTGGGCCTGCAAGTTTGGTAGAAAATTTCTTTAAAAATATCCACGCCTTTGTGCCTTTTAGTTTTTTAGAAAATTTCTTTAAAAAAATCCACGCCTTTGGGCCTTTTAGTTTCTTAGAAAATTTCTTTAAAAAAATCCATGCCTTTGGGCCTTTTAGTTTCTTAGAATTTTTTTTTTTAAAAAATCCACGCCTTTGGGCCTTTTAGTTTCTTAGAAAATTTCTTTAAAAAATTCAAGGCCTTTGGGCTTCCAAAGTTTCTTAGAAAATTTCTTTAAAAAATCCACGCCATTGGGCCTGGATGTGTCTTAGAAAATTTCTTTAAAAAATCCAGGCCTTTGGGCTTCCAAAGTTTCTTAGAAAATTTATTTAAAAATTCCACGCCTTTGGGCTTCCAAAGTTTCTTAGAAAATTTCTTTAAAAAATGCACGCCTTTGGGCTTCCAAAGTTTCTTAGAAATTTTCTTTAAAAATCCACGCTTTTGATCTTCCAAAGTTTCTTCGAAAATTTCTTTAAAAAAACACGCCTAATGGCCTCTAAGTTTGGTAGAAAATGTCTTTAAAAAATCCACGCCTTTGGGCCTTTTAGTTTCTTAGAAAATTTCTTTAAAAAATCCACGCCTTTGGGCCTTTTAGTTTCTTCGAAAATTTCTTTAAAAAATCCACGCCTTTGGGCCTTTTAGTTTCTTAGAAAATTTCTTTAAAAAATCCACGCCTTTGGGCCTTTTAGTTTCTTCGAAAATTTCTTTAAAAAATCCACGCCTTTGGGCCTTTTAGTTTCTTAGAACATTTCTTTAAAAAATCCACGCCTTTGGGCCTTTTAGTTTCTTAGAAAATTTCTTTATAAAATCCACGCCTTTGGGCCTGCAAGTTTGGTAGAAAATTTCTTTAAAAATATCCACGCCTTTGTGCCTTTTAGTTTTTTAGAAAATTTCTTTAAAAAAATCCACGCCTTTGGGCCTTTTAGTTTCTTAGAAAATTTCTTTAAAAAAATCCATTTTGGGCCTTTTAGTTTCTTAGAAAAAAAAATCCACGCCTTTGGGCCTTTTAGTTTCTTAGAAAATTTCTTTAAAAAATTCAAGGCCTTTGGGCTTCCAAAGTTTCTTAGAAAATTTCTTTAAAAAATCCACGCCATGTGTCTTAGAAAATTTCTTTAAAAAATTTTGGGCTTCCAAAGTTTCTTAAAAATTTATGGGCCTGGATGTTTAAAAAATCTACGTCTTTGGGCCTGTATCTTAGAAAATTTCTTTAAAAAATCCAGGCCTTTGGGCTTCCAAAAAAATCCATGTTTCTTAGAAAATTTATTTAAAAATTCCACGCCTTTGGGCTTCCAAAGTTTCTTAGAAAATTTCTTTAAAAAATGCACGCCTTTGGGCTTCCAAAGTTTCTTAGAAATTTTCTTTAAAAATCCACGCTTTTGATCTTCCAAAGTTTCTTCGAAAATTTCTTTAAAAAAACACGCCTAATGGCCTCTAAGTTTGGTAGAAAATGTCTTTAAAAAATCCACGCCTTTGGGCCTGTACGATTCTTAGAAAATTTCTTTAAAAAATCTACGTCTTTGGGCCTGTAAGATTCTTAGAAAATTTCTTTAAAAAATCCACGCCTTTGGGCCTTCAAGTTTCTTAGAAATTTTGTTTAAAAAATTTACATTTAATGGTACCTAAACATCCATAAAAATTGTTTATTTTTTCCATATTGGCTTCCATTTTTTCTTCTTCTTCCTAACCACCATCTTTTTTTACGGTCATGACATTTTAACTTCCATTCAACCAAACCAAACATGATTTGCATAAAATCATATGAAAGGTGCTGCTGCTATACACACACACGCACTCACACATAACTGCCCATAAACAACAATTACTGTAGCAACAACAACAATAACAAATGACCACAACAAAATAACAGGTAGATGGGTAAACGGTATAGGTGCCAGTAATGTGTGAGCATGAGTTATTAAGGGAGAGCAAGACAGAGAGAGTGAGTGTGTGTGTGTGATACAGAGAGATCACCGCTATCCGTTTGTTGTTGTCTCATAAATAAACATTTAATGAGAAACCAATGGAATGGAGAGTCATAACGGCACGCCTTTAGCAAAGCAAATGAGAGGCTCTGGTTTTGTGTGAAGAGTCCGAGTGAGAGAGCGAGAGTGAAAGAGTGTTATGAATAAACTCCTCCCTTTTAAGAGGCAAATGAATGTAAATTGTTGATCATTTCATTATAATTCAATGAAGGGCATTCAACTTTTGTAAGGGTATCACCCCTCCCTCTCTCACTCTGTCTTTCAGCCATATGACCATTAAATAAAACACACAAATTACAAATAAAAGCCTTACAATGTTAACTTAAATATTTGTTGTTGTTTTTCTTTATAGCCATGGCTACTTAAAAATGTAACAAAAATTTTGCTTTCATAACCAATTTGTTTGGTTTTTGCTGTTGTTGTTTTAATTATTTAAAACAATTCACTTTTTTTGAGTTAGGTCGGTCGGATTTGCAATTATTATGATTGACATAAAAATGTTTAAACATTACCTTAAAATACAGCATAATTGTCGGCCAGCATCTGCTCTGGGGCAACAAGTGTGGCGTATTGAGATTGGAATTTGGTTTGAAAAAAATTGAAAAGAAAAAAAATATCAGACAAGGAGACACCACACATAGCTGGCGGATAGATTTTCTAAACAAAAAACTATTTTGTTAGGGGAAGGTATCACAAAAAAATTTTGGAGGAGGATAGACCTCTATTTTTTAGAGAAATTTTCTAAGAAACTTGCAAGGGCAAAGGCGTGGATTTTTTAAAGAAATTTTCTAAGAAACTTAAAGGCCCAAAGGCGTGGATTTTTAAAGAAATTTTCTAAGAAACTTAAAGGCCCAAAGGCGTGGATTTTTAAAGAAAATTTCTAAGAAACTTAAAGGCCCAAAGGCGTGGATTTTTAAAGAAATTTTCTAAGAAACTTAAAGGCCCAAAGGCGTGGATTTTTTAAAGAAATTTTCTAAGAAACTTAAAGGCCCAAAGGCGTGGATGTTTTAAAGAAAATTTCTAAGAAACTTAAAGGCCCAAAGGCGTGGATTTTTTAAAGAAATTTTCTAAGAAACTTAAAGGCCCAAAGGCGTGGATTTTTTAAAGAAATTTTCTAAGAAACTTAAAGGCCCAAAGGCGTGGATTTTTTAAAGAAATTTTCTAAGAAACTTAAAGGCCCAAAGGCGTGGATTTTTTAAAGAAATTTTCTAAAAAACTTAAAGGCCCAAAGGCGTGGATTTTTTAAAGAAATTTTCTAAGAAACTTGAAGGCCCAAAGGCGTGTATTTTTAAAGAAATTTTCTAAGAAATTTTAAGGCCCAAAGGCGTGGATTTTTAAAGAAATTTTCTAAGAAACTTGAAGGCCCAAATGCGTGGATTTTTAAAGAAATTTTCTAAGAAACTTGAAGGCCCAAATGCGTGGATTTGTAAAGAAATTTTCTAAGAAACTTGAAGGCCCAAAGGCGTGGATTTTTTAAAGAAATTTTCTAAGAAACTTAAAGGCCCAAAGGCGTGGATTTTTTAAAGAAAATTTCTAAGAAACTTAAAGGCCCAAAGGCGTGGATTTTTTAAAGAAATTTTCTAAGAAACTTAAAGGCCCAAAGGCGTGGATTTTTTAAAGAAATTTTCTAAGAAACTTAAAGGCCCAAAGGCGTGGATTTTTTAAAGAAATTTTCTAAGAAACATAAAGGCCCAAAGGCGTGGATTTTTTAAAGAAATTTTCTTAGAAAATTAAAGGCCCAAAGGCGTGGATTTTTTAAAAGAAATTTTCTAAGAAACTTACAGGACCAAAGGCGTGGATTTTTTAAAAGAAATTTTCTAAGAAACTTACAGGACCAAAGGCGTGGATTTTTTAAAAGAAATTTTCTAAGAAACTTGCAGGACCAAAGTCGTGGATTTTTTAAAGAAATTTTCTGAGAAACTTAAAGGCCCAAAGGCGTGGATTTTGTAAAGAAATTTTCTAAGAAACTTAAAGGCCCAAAGGCGTGGATTTTTTAAAGAAATTTTCTAAGAAAATTCAAGGCCCAAAGGCGTGGATTTTTTAAAGAAATTTTCTAAGAAACTTAAAGGCCCAAAGGCGTGGATTTTTTTAAAGAAATTTTCTAAGAAACTTAAAGGCCCAAAGGCGTGGATTTTTTAAAGAAATTTTCTAAGAAACTTGCAGGACCAAAGGCGTAGATTTTTTAAAGAAATTTTCTAAGAAACTTAAGGGCCCAAAGGCGTGGATTTTTTAAAGAAATTTTCTAAGAAACTTAAAGGCCCAAAGGCGTGGATTTTTTAAAGAAATTTTCTAAGAAACTTAAATGCCAAAAGGCGAGGATTTTTTAAAGAAATTTTCTAAGAAACTTAAAGGCCCAAAGGCGTGGATTTTTCAAAGAAATTTTCTACCAAACTTAGAGGCCATTAGGCGTGGATTTTTTAAAGAAATTTTCTACCAAACTTAGAGGCCATTTGGCGTGAATTTTTTAAAGAAATGTTCAAACACTACTAAAAACCAATTTTTGGTGGGCATACCTTCCCCTCGAACTACCGCTATTGTTGTTGGAGGAAGGTGGCTACTAGTTCCAGTTTTGCTGTTTTTGTTGCTGCCTAATTATACTTTGGTAAAGCAATTTTTCGAATACTCATCTAAGTGTTTTGTGGCGGTTGGAGTTTTTTTTGTTTGTTTGTGACCACAGAGGTATAATGACTGTTTGTGAACTCCTCACTGCGAATGTAGACTATTCGGAGATAATTGTCCTGGTTTGGTGGGGTACTTAAACTACCATCACTGTGTGCCATAGCTGTAATGCAACTGCTGACAAACAGATGGTTGGTCAGGCTGTGATTTTTTTTTGTTTTGGTGGCAGAGTGAGTGGTTACTTCCAACAACAATTATTTATAATTTCATCACCAACGCCTGTGAGAGTGTGTGGGTTTTTTGTTGTGCGCATTGTAGTTTTAAAGTTCCTTTAAAATTGTTTTCAGATTTATGCAACTTGAAATAATTTCAGTTTCAATTTTTCTGCGGAACTCCACCAAAGGTAATCGTTCACCTGTTGCCACAGATATTGGCAATGCTACAAAGTCACTCATTACAGAAAAAGTAGAAGAAGAAAAACATCCTAGTTTAGATTTTTTGTTGATGTCAGATTCCTTTCTGCAGAACTAGTCTCCCCAGAGCTGGAACATTGTCGCATTTTTTTCGTTTGATGAACCCCCAGATAATTGTCACATAAAACGAAACTGGAATGGATTTTGAAACTTAAAATGTAAAAGTCATATGACAATTACATGGCTGAGGAATTTTTTAAATGGGATGATTATGG
>NW_026878791.1:0-24788 GCF_032173495.1 Musca vetustissima | reverse complement strand
CCAAGTAGCAAAGCATAGATATACATTACATATAGTGTGTAGAAGCCCCAATTCCGATATGACGTAGAGGATGATGATTGGCTTTAACATGGCAAAGACCAGGCTTATCTTGGTCCCTCTTTCACTTAATTATGGTCAGAAAACCAAACACTTCTAATGTTGACGACCCTCGCAAAAGTATAAAGGACCACAATATGCGAATCTGCACTTGGAATGTGCGCACGTTGTACAGAACAGGCCCAGTTTTCGCTTTGGCGAATGTTCTCAAAAAGTAGAATGCCGATATTATTGCCATTAAGGAAATGCGATGGATAGGGACTCTATTGAAATTGGGAAAAATCGGTTCAGATTTAGATATAGCTCCCATATATATTTTCGTCCGATTTAAGGTAAATGGTGCACCAAAGTCCCTATATATCTTTCGATGCACGAAATTTGGCACAGCGTACTAAATTAAGTCTAGAATGATATGTACAAAATTTCGTGAAAATCGGTTCAGATTTAGATATAGCTCCCATATATAGTTTCGCCCCATTTCAGGTAAATGGTCCACTAAAGTCCCTGGAAATCTTTTGATGTGCACGAAATTTGGCACAGCGTTATGAATAAGGTATAGAATGATGTTTGTCAACTTTCGTGAAAATCGGTTCAGATTTAGATATAGATCCCATATATATCTTCGCCCTCTTTCAGGTAAGTAGTCCACTAAAGTCCCTGGAAATCTTTTGATGTGCACGAAATTTGGCACAGCGTTATGAATAAGGTCTGGAATGATGTTTCCCAAGTTTCGTGAAAATCGGTTCAGATTTGGATATAGCTCCCATATATACCTTCGTCCGATTTAAGGTCAATTGTGTACCATATTAAGTAAAGAATGATGTGTGCAAAGTTTCGTGAAAATCGGTTCAGATTTAAATATAGCTCCCATATATAGCTTCGCCCGATTTTAGGTAAATAGTCCACTAAAGTCCTTGGAAATCTTTCGATTTGCACGAATTTTGGCATAGTGTACTGAATTAAGTCTAGAATGATGTGTGCAAAGTTTCGTGACAATCGGTTCAGATTTAGATATAGCTCCCATATATATTTTCATCCGATTTAAGGTAATTGGTGTACCAACGACCCTATATATCTTTCAATTTGTACAAATTTTGGTATAGGGTGCTGAATTAAGTCTAGAATGATGTTTCTAAGCTTCGTGAAAAGATCCATAGCTAGGCCGAATCTGTAACTTTAACTTCTAACTTGACATGGTCAACTTCATATCAAAGTCCACTGCTAGCATCAAAAAGTAGCAAAAAGTACAACGAAATACCACATTTGTAATTTTTCCTTTTGGTTCTTAACATAAATACTAATTTAATGACTATAAATGCAGACACTGCAGAAATATAAACTGCAAAATCAAAAATGTCGCGTGAGTCGCAGAAAAATACCTCGCAAATTTTTAAAATTTTCAAAGTGCAATAATAACGCTTGATATCTCTAATTCATGTAAAGAATACTAAAAGTTCATTTTTTATAATTCATATAATATATATATATATATATATTTTATCGTTGAAATAAGAACTTGCCATGATTTGCGCCAAACACATCTTCCGTTCTGTTTTGATGCTAGCAGTGGACTTTGATATGAAGTTGACCATGTCAAGTTAGAAGTTAAAGTTACAGATTTGGATCAATAGGTGAATTCAGAGATACGAATCTACATACTGGAGCTATAATCAGCGACATGGTAAAAAAACATTGTTGCAATAATACATATGTTACGCAGAGAACAAATATTTTTCTTTATGGTTAATTAAACCATAACTATTGCTGCTATAACTTTTATATGTTTGTAGCAAACAAGTAAATTGCATATTTGAAAATACTATGTTCCCTGCATCCATAATTTTCAAAATCTAAATCTATTTTTCGCAATATGATATAAAAAAATAAAGTGAGTTTACAACTATTTTTCGCTAACAACTATTTAGTGGGCGATTTTTCTGAAAAAGAAAAGTGAAAGTTCTATTTGATGGCAAAATAAGTCATCGTAACATTGTTCGCTTTCAGGAAAAGTAAAAACAAATAAATATTTTAAATTTTAACCTTATATATTTTCAAATTTAAATGAAAAATATATATTTTCAACCATAAGAATATTTGTTTTCAAATTTAACAATACATGTTTTTAAAACAAAAATATATATTGTCCAATTTTAAAAAATTACAACATATATATAAAAGATTTTTAACAAGAAATTTCTAGTAAAACCAAGCATATTCACCAATTTGGTGCATCAGTATTGTTAAGTCCGCACTATAGGGACTTAATTATAAATAACGGCATAGTGCAAATGTGAGTAAAACCTTTTACATTTTTTCCTTTTTCTTATAATTTTTCATATTTTTTTTAATTTTTTCCAAAAAAACAAGCTTACAAACTAAAGATTGAGTCATTAGGGACCCCGCGATTATACAGATCTTCAAGTATCTGTTGTACGAAAGGGCCATTAGGAACCCCACGGTTGTGTGAGGCCAGAAAAGACCTTTGGTACGAAAGGGCCATTAGGGACCCCGCGAAACGATAGACCCATGAAGGACCCCGCGAAACGAGGGAGTCATTACCCCGCGATATGTGAGACAAATTGGCCGCCTTACAACGATTTCGTACGATTTACAAAAACAATTATTTTATAGGACCAGTAATTATCCAGCCGAATTTGGTATTTTGAGCGAGCAGCGATCCAGAAGAAAGACGAAAACTATGATTTTTTACGATTTGTGGATACAAGTCTGCTCCTATCAAAATAACTACTGGACGAGATTCGAGGAAGTCAGGATCTGCCAGAACTATATTTGACAGATCCGATTTGAAGCCCGAGATAGTCGAAGACGATGGGAGATTCCCCGATATGGAATCTACTACCAAGGCTGACGTTTCCAAACTGTGAGACCTATTAGAACGACTGCTAAGTTTCAACGAGCACATTTTTCGACATGTAGTAGCGACAGTACAATTTACTCCGCGAATTGTCGAAATTCTGGATTTGACCGGTAGGTTCAATTTCTTCTGAAGTCGTTCAGAAATTAAAGGCGACTCAGAAGCCTGATCTATTAGCGTCCGAGCAGGAAAACAAGCACCATGGTTAACAATATTGACCATGGCTGTTCCCAATAGAACTGCTTTGTTCTGCGTGGCGTGAAATGTTCGTCGAATAGCAGTGTCCGATGCGGGTGGATCAATGTCAGTGGAAGAGGACGAACCACTATTATCATTTAAATTTCTTGGTCGAAATATTGTCACAATAGGGCTATCTCTGTGCAATAGAGTATGATGTCTCTGATTGCACTTTCGACAATAACGACTAGTACAATTTTTGACTTCGTGTCTCCTACGAAGACAATTTATGCACAAACGATGCCGTTTTAAAAATTTAAATCTATCGACAGGTGTACTATTTACAAACCGATGGCAAAGGTGTAATCGCAACATGAATTAGACGACGAACGAGGTGTAGAATTCGCACATGGAGGCGAAACGGAACTGATTTTATTATTTGAGTTTGACACAGTGTTAGCATTTCTCATTTCATGCAAACATAGAAGAGTACGAATTCTCTCTGACAAGAATGCATCTAACTCCTTCCAAGATGAAATAGACGATTTGGATTTAACACTTTGCTCCCATAAAGCGTGTGCCAATTAGGCAATTTTCGCAAACAAAGAAATATCACGATCGGATCCCAATTTTCCGTTGGTATGTTATAAATTGCCATTGCGGAAAGACAACTATTAATTCCGCGTTGAATCGACTTTAGCCCTGAACTACTTTCCTGATCCAGCACAGGAAGGCCAAACAACATTTTCAAATGGCTATGGACAATAAGACGTGGATTATCGTATGTGGAATTCAATGCATTCCACACAGGCTCAAAACTCCGATGAGGGGTAAATGATACTTCGAGACGATTTCTCGAGCCTCACCACTAGTTTTACTCACCAGATGACATAGGCGCTCAATGTCTGTCAATCTGGAGTTATTAATATATACCGCACTAAATAAATCTCTGAAAGTGGGCCAATCAAGAATATATCCAATGAAAATATCAATATTGCAAGGAGGTATTGTGAGATTGTGAAAGATATCTACATTTGAATGAGCAACAATAAAGCCGGTGTCTACACTAGGGTTCCCAATACTTAATATTGCTGAGTTAGATGTTTGTATTCCCACCTCACGAGAAGAGTGGGACGACGAGCTCATATTATTAACGGAGGCATCGACTGACGTCATTCCCGGAAGAATACGGATGCTCCGTTACTGAAACTACTGAATTGTTTGTAGAATAATTCAGAGACGATCTATCAAAACTTCTAGTCTTTGATAACAATCTTTTTATAGCAGATACGCAAACCATGTATTCTTTAGATGAAACCTCATACTTGCTATACAATAAATCGATATCTTGAGGATTTTCTATATGTAAGAGACAATTATTGAAACTTTCCTCAACAGATTTCCACAATTTTTTAATTTCCTCACTCCTAACCTCAATATCATAAATATCTAATTCGTCTTCCTTCAATGCACCGAAGTGTGCCGCGAATCTCACCATAGAGTTGGAAGCACGAATTCATAAATTCAAGGGAGTGGAAGTCATTTTATAAATTTAACCAAAAATATGAAACAATTATAAGTTCAAGACAAATCAGTGAAGAGTAGAACACAAAAAAATTGAAATCAAATAACTTTCCACAAAAAAGAAAAAAACTTAAAGTAGTCAAATAATAATTTAACAATTATTCATAAGGAAACAAAATTGTCTCAAAATTGAATATTTTAAGAATAGTCTGCGAATCAGATTATATTTATATTATTTTCAATAAAATTTAGCAAACGAAAACAAACTACCAATTGTAGCAGACAATAAAACAAACTAACTACCAATTGCAGCGTTTATAAATAAAAAAGAAGCTACCGAAATAAAAATCAAATAAAAATTAAAAATCTTCAAAATTATTTATTTACAATACCGCAATTGCGCCCTAACAATAAAAAATCCAATTGATCAATTGTGGAGCACTTTTAGAATTCAATAAATTTTAATTTGCAACTATATGCACAATAAAATGTAAATAAGTATTTAAAATAAATTACTAAAAAATCAATATGCAACTATATGCCAAATACACACCCTACACAATACAAAAGTACATACGACCGATTGTAGGGCACTTTTAAAATTCACAACAAATAATTACAAATACAAAATCAATAAATGGTTTTAATTTGCAATGATATGCAAAATAAAAGGTAAATAAATATTTAAAATCCACTAAATTATTTATATGCAACAATATGCTCAATATGCACGCTACGTATAAGAGTCCAATTGACCGGTTGTAGGGTGAACTGGATTTTAAAATGTCCAAAAATTGTTTAAATAGTATTCCCTGACAAATATATTTACCATAAAATATAATAATATGTGTCACTGTATTAATATACCAGCCGGGGACTGTGTAATAATACACTGGCGGGAGACCGTGCAATAAAACGGACACAACAGAAAAGGGAATATGCGAAAATGTAATATGTATGCTTACATGCGTGTGTATATCTATGCACGCAAGTGACTGGCTTACTAACTAGCCAGAACAACAAAGCGACGATGCTGGAATATGTAACAATACGTACGTGTGTAAATCAACAAATAAGTAGCCGCTAATAGGCTATAAACGTACGTATGTCGGAAGAATATGTATAAATATAATTTTGTGTATTAACGATGCCGTGAATAACCAAATCAATAACAAAAATCAAAGGTAATGTTGAGAGATGTTCAAGAATTTAAAAACAACAACAAATTGTTAAGAAGACAATGTTGAAATACGCGACGCGTTGTAATGACGGCCACACAAACAAACGAAACACTTTAATTTTTTATTGTAATTGCTCACTTGCACTGTACGTACCAAGATAAATATATTAAATGCTGTGGACTGTATTTTTAGGTTCCAAAATCCGGTTCGAATTGACCAAATGTTAAGTCCGCGCTTGGGTGGGTGGACTTGGGTGGTTGGCAGGTATAGTGCAGTTGTGGTTCTCCCAATAGAGTCAGTACGCCCAATACGTACTCATGAGAAAAAAAGAAATAGAAATAAAACACGATAGTTTTATTAATAAAAGGTTCGACCAATGCCGATATTTACTGATTGGTAACGACATTACCTTAATGTACAACTATATGTACGGTGGCTTACAATAAAGCCTTGGTGATCACAATATATGTCTGTGTAGCCAGAAGGTAACAACGAAAGTTATTCAAGTAATAATACAACAATGTTTGTTGACATATAGATGCCTTAAGGTGTCGCAATATGTAAACAAAAGTCCGTTGAAATCTGTCAGCCTCATACTATTACAAGGATGTAATAAAAAGGAATGGGCAGATTTCAACGGCTATGGCCTTTCAAATTAAAGGCTAACTATTTTAAATAGCAATTCTTGCTTAAACAAGTATATTTCGTGAAGGGATTTTATATTGGACGTACATTTAATAAGTGAGTATTCTCAAAAAATATATATGTATGTAAAAATAATGTGTAATTTCTAAATTATTTTTTTTGTAGACGATAACACTTCTTATTCCACCTCGGATTCGAATGATGATTTCGAATCAAAAGCATCCAGTTCGCAAAACATAATTTATCAAGGTACACAGCTTCAAGTTATTAGAACTTTTACATGTATAACTGAAGATATTTTTAACCAAAGCCAGGAAAATATTTTAGTTAATATCCTGAAATCAAGCAGTTATTTCCAGTTATCTTGTTTGTCACTCGGCATCGAGAGAATATTATCTGGCTAATACTGAATCCATACGTTTAGCTATGTCGATTCGGAAGGTTCACGACAGAAGGGCGTGGGCTTTGGATTAAAGTTTTCAAATATTTTTTAGTAGAAGTGGGGTAGAAAAACTTCTTTCAGCAGATGTTGTGTTTACCGGGATGGTCGGGGATTTTTCGCGTTCCACATAGTGATCCACAGATCCACTTAAACATATTTTTTATACAATTTTATGATTTATTTAAAATCTTTACATTAAATTTTTTAATTCTCGATAATGTTTTAACTATTTTTTCCAAAAATCTTCTTGTCATATTTACAATTAATTCGTCCAAACATGGGACATATATGTAGTTATATAAAAATGTGAATGCAATCGTTTGAAAGCTTTAGTTGCTTCTCGAAATATTCTGCATAAATTAGCAGACCTTTTTGGATTTTCTAAAGAATGAGCAAATGTCCAAAATTGTAGAAAATATACTTCGAATTTCTCGAATCTTCGAAGCTGCATTTAAACTTAATTTTAAAATATTAAAAGAACAATGAATGTATACCGCAGAAACGAATTTTGACTTAATAGTGATCTGCACTCGATTATAATAGACCTCTCGAAAATATGGGATCCAAACCCAAACTGATTTCTATGTTTATTGTGAGGTCGAAAATTCGTTTCCTAATTCCAAGTAGCAAAGCATAGATATACATTACATATAGTGTGTAGAAGCCCCAATTCCGATATGACGTAGAGGATGATGATTGGCTTTAACATGGCAAAGACCAGGCTTATCTTGGTCCCTCTTTCACTTAATTATGGTCAGAAAACCAAACACTTCTAATGTTGACGACCCTCGCAAAAGTATAAAGGACCACAATATGCGAATCTGCACTTGGAATGTGCGCACGTTGTACAGAACAGGCCCAGTTTTCGCTTTGGCGAATGTTCTCAAAAAGTAGAATGCCGATATTATTGCCATTAAGGAAATGCGATGGATAGGGACTGTCGTAGGTATATCAGACGATTACGAACTGTATTATAGCTGCCATGAAACGAGACATAAATTTGGCTGCGGATTTATAGTTAACAGGAGAATAAAAGACCTTGTATTCAGGTTCACTCCAATAGATTATCGAATTGCTAAAATCCATATGGAAGCGAAGTTCTTCTACATCAGTCTTATTTGTGCCCATCCGACGTAAGCAAAGAAGAACAGGCCAAATAAAAAACAGGATAGGGCCGATGTCCTGATCATGACAATAAAATTCTGCTAGGAGATTTTAATGTAAAAATCGGAAGGGAAAATATTTTTGGCCCACCGTCGGAAAATTTAGCTTTCATGAAAAACATCCGACAAGGGCTTGAGGTTGATTCATAATATGAAAACACAATGACAAATAAACTGCCCACATTCCAACAAACTGCTGGAAAATCAACACTTGGGTACAAAATACCACCATCAAGAAACCCGGTGCGATCAGGAGTGCAGTAATGATACTGATGTGAAATATGTGACAACTATAGAATAATACATCTCCTTCAAATCGCAAATAATGCGCTATCCAGCGTAGTGTGTGAACGACTGAAGCCAATGGTAAATGACATTATTGGACCATACCAATGCGCCTTCAGGAATGGCAAATCCACCATTGACCACATTTTAACTCTGCGCCAAATCCTGGAAAAGACCCTCGAAAAACACATCAACACATTCCACCTATTCGCCAACAACAAGGCCGCATTCGACAGCCTAATCCGCTTAGAATTGTGTAAAGCCATGGCTGCGTTCGATATTCCTGCAAAATTAATGCGGCTATGCAGGATAAAATTAACTGGCACAAGGTCAACAGTTAAAGTCGAAAAGGACCTCTCCGAGCCCTTCAATACCGAACGAGGATTCCAACAATACATGTTACTCACATACGCCGATGGCATCGACATAATGTGTCGAACGTTAGCAGTCAAAGTGCGTGCGGCAGTAAGTGGCGAGAAGACCAAGCTGATGGTTTCAACGCGCAAGGCGGTCAGTAGACTCGGACCAACTGTGTAAATTGAAAACTTCAGCTTCGAGATAGTCAAAGATTTTATATACCTCGGTACCTCCATAAATGAACTCAGTTTTGAAATTCGGAGAAGGGTAATATTGGCCAACAGATGCTACATGGTCTAAGTAAGCAGTTTAGAAACAAGGCCACCTCCAGCCAGACCAAACTCACATTCTACAAGACGCTGATACTCGCTCTTGCCCGTGCTCTTATATGGATCTGAAGCATGGGCAGTTGCGCACACAGATAAGGCAGCTCTTGGAGTGTTTGAGAGAAAAATTATTCAAAAGATCTATGGGCCAATCTGCGTCGACGGCGAATATCGAACGAACCATGAGTTGTACCATCTATTCTCGGACATCGACATTGTACATATCGAACTGCAGCGACTACGCTGGATAGGTCATTTTGTGAGAATGGATGAGGATGCCCCAGCACAAAACGCATATGTTGCTGATGATGTTCAGTTGCTATTCAAAGGAGTTTGTCGTTTTGCATCAGTATTTCAGTCAATAATGGATTGTGCCATGAAGGTGTTATATGGTTGGGTACTAGAAATTCTCTTTGTGTTAACCCTTCGAAGACAAAGGCCCTTTTTTGGTTCTTTTAGGAATAGTTTTGTATCTGTTCCCTTGATGATAGAAATATTGAATTTGTCTCCGAATTGCTGTGCTTTGGGGTGGTCATTGATGATAGATTGAGTTTTGGAAGTCACATTAATATTATTGCATTCTTCCCTTCGGGATCTTTATGCCACGGATTTAGCTTTACCATTTATTCTTAGGAAGCAGTTGGCTTATGCATTGGTTTTACCCACTCTTCTTTACTGTTTGGAGGTTTACATCGGTTCTAATTCCTTTAATTTGCATCTCATTCAGCTTGTAGTCAACAGAGTTATCCTGTTTGTGTACGGGTTGAATACCCGTATCACGCCATATGTAATTAACTTCTTTGGTTGTTCTTTTCACTCTTATGATGATGATTGAACGATGATTTCTTTTCCGAATTTCCCTTTTGTATTGTATGTTATATTATAGTTATTTTTATGATCCTCTGTTGGAGTTACATCAAATTGTTAATCATATTTATAGACATATCATTTTCATAATGTGCATTATCTCGATTTAATTGCTAAAACGAGCTGAATTACCTCGATTTACCATACAATATAAAAAAATATTACACTTAAGTATCAAAGTTTTAGGTATAGTCACAACTTTTTATACTTAAAATAACTTTTCTGACTCATAAAAATTATCGCCATTATGTATTCTACATTATATAGTTGAATTCATATTATTATGAAACGATTTTGTCTTTTTCAGTTAATCTTTTAAGAGAAAACCGAAAATACGTATTTGGGGAAAATTTGAGTTTAAATCTTATTTTAAAAAAAATCGTGGTAATATTTTTTTCTTTTTGTTAAAAAGTGTGTGTATGTAAACAAATACCAAATGACAATCATTTGAAATGATCTCAAACCCAGCGTAAATAACCTTAATTTATTTTCAGGATTTCGTAAATCCACATCATATAATTTGTTTTTGTTTCGACCATCTGTCAAATTTTTCCATATAATATTTCACATGCGCATCGAATTCAAGTAAAAATTACGCACTTTGAGAGTTAATAATTATACCATGTTAATATATGAGTGATACCATTCAGTTAATTAAATATATGACAGTGATACCATGTTGCCTTCAAAATTAAGTACATGAATTAACCCGTTCATACAACACTATTCTTAATTCATGTCATCAAAAGTTTATATTTTCAAACTATTGTTTCTTATTTACTACACAAATTTGAACTTAATGACGAACATCTAAATAGAAAAATATTTTCTCCTGATTACATTGTCATATGTGCTGCCTGTTTTTCTTTTAATTCGAAAAAATTACATCATTTAAAAAATGAATTTTTTTCGAGTAGGCTACACGACATGTACTGTATTCACATATGTAAATTTTGATAGTACATATGACATTGGATACCCGTGTGACGAATTTAATAAAAAGTATGACAGTAAAAATACAGGATTGCGATCTTCCGATTATATATCATAAGAAGTATAAACTTCTCTAACATGTACCATGTATATTAAATTTGAATTTGTTATTTGCCATTCTGTCAACGAACATTTCTTCCAACAAACATTATTTTCTATACAGAAATAGTCAAAATATTTAGTCAGTCGAAGACACCATAAGATGAACTGTATATTAAAGTTCTCATTTTATTACCAAAACCTCGATATATTCGTTGCAGATTCCATAATGTTTATATATTATTGAACACGCTGTCGTTAATAAAATTCAATATAGAATAAGCATATTTATATTTTATCTGTTTTTTGAAGGTAAACTACCTTCTAAAATTATTTTTAATCTTAGACTGAGAGTATAAACTTGATTGTGTGTATTTGCGTTTTAATCTTCCTTCTTCATTTCACGAGCAGTAATTTTCAATGTTTTGACAGGTGGAAGGTATAAAAAGTTCGAACTTTAACATTAATCTTGCCATTTATTTTCAGTCTTTAGTCTGAAAATTCGACATAAAGGCATGTTGTTTGTTTAAATTGCATTTTTTGATGCAACAAACACTGTTCATAAAAATATGAACATGAAACTGGTATTAGTTTAAGTTTTTTGGACATTGGTACTTGTCATAAATAATACTTAAGTGTTAGACATAATATGTAAACTCACATAAATTCTATCTGTGTGGGCATGTATGCGCATAAGGGATGATAACACTCAACGCTGCTGAAGACGCATAGTTATTAAAGATATCTCCATACACATGCGCGCAGCGGGTGAGTAAATAGAGATCACCACATTGTGGTTTTATGAGTGTGTGAGCTGACAACAAAGAATTGATAGCAGCCCACACACAAAGATGTTGGTGTGCCCATTTGGGTAATGTAAACAAATGAACACACTTATCTATAGGGACATTGTTATCTCTTATGTGTATTAGGATAAGTTAGATTAGTTTAAGTAGTTCTTAAGGAATAATTTTAAATAATAAAATCAGAATAGAATTGACTTTCAAGAACAACAGTCTAATATCTTTCTCCCGCAACATTGGTCCTTCGATAAAAAGAATCAGCGGCCGAAGAAAATATATTTTTTCAATAAATATTTAAAATTAAACATTTTTTAAAGACCCCAGCGGCAATTTTAAGACCACTGCGGCAAATTTACAATTTAAAGACCCCAGCGGCAATTTAAAGACCCTTGTGGCAAAAAAAAACTAAAGACCCCAGTGGCAAAAAATTAAAGACCCTTGGGCAATATTAAAAAAATAATAATATTATTAGAAAAGACCCTTTGGGCAATATTAAAAAAACAACAATAATATTATTAGAAAAGACCCTTTGGGCAATATTAAAAAAACAACAATAATATTATTAGAAAATACCCTTTGGGCAACATTAAAAAAAAATAAAGACCTTTTGGGCAAGAAACAAGAGTAACGCAGGAAAAAGGATGGCGTCCAGACTGAATCTATATAAGACACAGAACCAAATCCTTAGAGAAGTAATAGGGATTTGTGATAAGGTGCAAGTAGGCTTTGTGAGAAGGGCAGCTGTGGAGGAAACATTGCGTTCCCTGGAAAATAAAATACAGGAAGCTAGAACGAACCACCAGAAGTTAATCGCACATGGTGTAAACAACAATTCCTATTTCCAAGATAAGGTGTGGGAACAAATACAGGCTCAATACGAGAGAGCTAAGAAGGCAGTAGAAGGTGTAATGGCAGAGACAGAAACTGTCCTAAAAATGCAGGAATAGGAAAGACAACAAGAGAGCGCACAAATGACGGAAGATCTCAAACTGGAAGAGTTGGAGCCCGAACAGCCTGGGAGCTTATCGGGGCAACAATTTAAGATCGTCCTAAAACAAATCCAAGCAATGCAGGAACAAATGCAAGCAATGCAAAAATGTCAGGAGGAAATGCTAAGATCAAGTAAAGAGCAATCGAATCAATTACCGTCAACATCCGAGAGGAAGGAAAATGAAACAGAGACGAATTTACGAGACAAAGCTAAACCACTCGAACAAGCAGAAAAACCAGAGCAAACAGAAACCAACAGATATCGGTTAACCTTATCCCAATACAGAAGGAAGATTAATAAGCTCAATGAAGCAGTTGAGGGCGAATTGATGGCAGTTAACAACTACGCGCTGGAGCACATGAAGTCATCACTGGAGAAACAATTTGATGAAATTCAAAAACTAGAGCTCTCAATGGTACATGGCAGCGAAGATACAGAAATTGATTTAGAAGAAATGGAAGAAAAATATGAAGCAAGGATGCACGAAATTATAATGAGAATGGGCGAAGTAAAAGAAGAAACGATGCCAGTAGAATTGAAACCAATTCAGGTCCCATGCTTCGGTGGAAAGGTCGAAGAATGGAGTTCCTTCCAGAACCTATTTAAAGAAATGATTGATGGGAACTCCAAGCTATCGGAGTTACAAAAATTATATTACCTCAAAACGAATTTAAGAGGAGAAGCGTTTCGTATAGTACAACATCTTCAAATAACGGAAGAAAATTATAAAGCGGCCTGGGAATTGTTGGAGAGTAGATATGGTAACCAAAGAGTTCTATTTACAAAGTTGGTCGATAGAATTTTAGACCATCCAAATATTAGCAGCCATTCAGCACCAAATATAAGGAATTTGTTGGATAACGTCAACGAAAGTATCCATGCTTTGGAAACAATGGATATACATTTGGAGCAAGCGGACCCAATAATAGCAAGAATAATTATACGGAAACTTGATAGAGACGGCCTTATTCTCTACGAGCAGAACGTGAAGAAATCAAAAGACATACAGAAACTAGCAGATGTGATGAATTTCTTGGAGCAACAATATCAGGCCTTAGAAGCTTCAGCAGGAAGAAAAAATTTTAACATGGGTGCAAGCAGGCAAACGGAAAAACCAGCAGGAGCGGAGAGAAGGCAATACAAGTTTTGCAAAATGTCAGGGCATGAAGTTCCATATTGCAAAAAATTCTCGTCATTGCCTCTGCAAGAAAGGGACGATTGGGTAGGTCAGCGCAGGTATGTGTTAAATGTCTCAAACATGGAAGAGACATGAAATGTTATAATGGAAGCACATGTCAAAAATGTGGAGGAAACCACAACACATTAATGCATAGAGAGAAAAAGGGCAACACGAAAGTAATGAACACCAATGCAGCAGCCAAAGTTCTACTGGCAACGGCACAAGTACGAGTAAAATCATTGCAAGGAGAATTTGTGACAGTAAGAGCACTAATAGATCAAGGGTCACAAATAACTTCAATATCAGAGGATGTGGCTGAACCTTTTGCAATTACCAAAGAAGAAAACCGAAATCATGTTACAAGGCCTAGGTGAGACGGTAGTTGGTGTGGCAAAAGCAAAAGTGGCGATAGAAATTCGGCCAAGATTTGTAAATGACATAAAAATTGTAGCCGAAGCCCTAGTTCTGCCGAAATTACCATCAGCTTATCCTGATAACAGCTTCCAGTACAACATTCAACGATGGAGGAACGTAAATCTCGCCGATCCAAATTTCAACAATTCAGAAAGAATCGATCTGGTAATTGGGGCTGACATATTCCCACAAATATTGGAAAAAGGAGTTCGGCATGAGGCAACGATCGTGGGGCAGAACACGAAGTTGGGCTGGATTCTTTCGGGAGGTATACCAATGAAGCCTGATACTACTAGCAAAGATGAGTATATAATCCCGCCGGCAGATCCTCTCATTGGATGAAGAATAGGAGTAGAGCCTCACGACTCGCCACAAAGTGATGCTGCTCAACAACAAAGACAGCCGCCGCCTCTAAAGAAAGTTATTGCTACCAAGGTTACCGGTACCGTTAAATGGTTCAATGTCAAACGCGGCTATGGTTTTATTATTCGGGACGACACTAAAGAAGATGTGTTTGTCCATCAGAGTGCTATCATCAAAAATAATCCCAAAAAAGCCGTACGCTCAGTTGGCGATGGCGAAATTGTCGAATTCGACGTTGTCATCGGCGAAAAGGGCAGTGAGGCTGCAAATGTAACCGGCCTCTTCGGCGAACCTGTACATGGTAGCCAATTTGCTGCCGATAAACAGCGTCGCAATCGCAATACACCATGGCGATGGGCAAGGCCAAGGTGGACAAATAGGTCCCCGACGCAACAATCGTTCACGTCGTCCAAATAACAGAAAACCCAACAACGGCGGAGGACAAAACAATCTACAACATAACGTTAACCAATCTAGACAATACCACCATCGCAAGCACATAAAACATATGGCTACATTATTTCAACACTTTGTAACAACAACAAACGGTGACCGGAAAACAGCAAAACATATAAAAATTGATCGAAGGATATTAATTTCAAAAACATATCAATTCAAAATCTACCACAAAACTGCTATATCTATACCGCAATCAAGAAAGAAAATTGTAAAAAACAAATGACAACAACTAAGAAACCAAATTGTGAGTCCAACGGAAAAGGGAGAGCATAAAACCACTAGGAAATTTACTGGTCAATCATCATGAAGAAATCAACCAGTTGAAGAAGGAAAATGTGGAATTGAGAGGCGTGAAATTCCATCACATATCGGCACACATTTCATTTTCATTAGTAACTTTAGTAATCATAATTTTAGTTATTTTGTTTATAAGAAGAACAATTAAAATGAAGCGCATATCAGAAATTCAATTTCCCCGGGGACAGGATATCTAAATAAATTATTTTGCCGCCCCCGGAGAATGTTCATAAAAATATGAACATGAAACTGGTATTAGTTTAAGTTTTTTGGACATTGGTAATTGTCATAAATAATACTTAAGTGTTAGACATAATATGTAAACTCACATAAATTCTATCTGTGTGGGCATGTATGCGCATAAGGGATGTTGAGTGTTATCATCCCTTATGCGCATACATGCCCACACAGACTGCTGAAGACGCATAAAGGATATCTCCACACATGCGCGCAGCGGGTGAGTAAATAGAGATCACCACATTGTGGTTTTATGTGTGTGAGCTGACAACGAAGAATTGATAGCAGCCCACACACTAAGATGTTGGTGTGCCTGTTTATGTTGAGCGATGATGGCAAAAATGTAAATAAAAATAAAAACACAAGAGAATTAGTTTTTTGTAATAATAAGGGTTTGCTGGTTTGTTGAATTGTTTTTTCTATACAAATTACCTTTATGGCGTCAGAGGCCGAGGTGTTTTATCTTTCAACGTTAAAAGAAAAGTGAACGCAAAAAATGTAATACAATTACATGTGTATTGGGCCCGATATTACCCAACCGAATGTCGTGTACTGGGCGCTTTGGGAAATCACTACCGCGCGTTATGTTTGCTACCCTAGCCGCGCGTCAAAAAATGCCTTTGACTGGAGTCAAACCGGGACATTATTAAAAAATCACCGTGGCCCATGCCATCTATTTGGGTTACCGGCCATTTCAATTCGTCGATCAGAGTCGCGCAAACCTGACTAACTTGACAACACGGGTCAAGTATTGCTCTGATCGGCATTGAACCATTCGGTAAACAAACGCGTACGACTACTGTGGGAGTTAGCATCATGACCCGACCGACAGGCAATACCGAAGAGGGCAAAACGTTTGGTGGCGGTGTTGGAAAAATGCCTCGAGGGACTACGGAGGTCGAAGGGTTAATTTCCGAGCGCGAACTGTAGGGTGTTGTGGACCGTCTACTCATATGGAGCATTGAATGGTGTTTATTTTTACAAAAGTTACACCTAAGGGGGACGGGGCAAATTCGGGAGCTATGGTCGGGGCGTAAACAATTGTAGCAATAGTGGTGATACGCCACCGCACGCAACCGCTTCTCAACCGACATTCTCTTAAAACGCGAAACAATCTACACGGGGAGGGGGGTTTGGCAAATTCCGCTTTGGCAAGCTGACGCGGAAGATCAATAGATTGGGTTGTAGGTGCTGGAACGACAGAGGCGGTAGGAGCCACAGAGATGGTGGGAGCAAGATCCATTGCTGGATTCCCACTTGGAGCCGCAATTTCCTCAATGGTAACCCTCATCTCTGCTTCTACTTCCCGATCGGACATCATCTCGTCATCGAAATCCGTTCGGACATCTACTACACGAACCTTGCCGTCATCACCCGGATGAATTTCTACAATACGTCCTAATCTCCAAGACGTAGGTGGCAATTTCTCATTACGAATGATTACTAAATCACCGACCTCAACATTTCTTTGCGGATATTTCCACTTATACCGCCTATTCAAACTAAACAAATATTCTTCTTTCCACCTTATACAAAATTGATGCGTCAAAGCTTTCAATTTCCTATACCGATTTACCAAGCTCAATGGCGGTTCATCAACAAGAGGTTCTGGGGGCGAAAGAAGTGGTGAGCCAATAAGAAAATGACCGGGTGTGAGGGCAACTAATTCCTCAGGATTATCAGATATTGGATACAGGGGTCGAGAATTCAAACATGCTTCGATGCGAGCTAGAATTGTAGAAAATTCTTCGAAAGTGAAAGACATAGACTTGGCATGCCGATAAAAATGTTTTTTAAAACTTTTCACAGCTGCCTCCCATAGACCACCCATGTGGGGAGCTCCAGCTGGTATGAATTGCCAAGTAAATTCCTGATACCCCAAAGTAGAACAAACGATATCACGACTTTCACGAATAAAAGTTCTAAAATCCTTTTCAAACTCGTGCGAAGCTCCAACAAAATTAGTCCCGTTGTCCGAGAATATGGATTTAGGACAGCCACGACGACCTATGAACCGATAGAATGTGGCCAGAAATGAAGCAGATGAGAGATCAGATGCTGCCTCTAAATGTACTGTTTTGGTTGTAAAACAAACAAAGACGCAGACGTACCCTTTAGTGATACGACAAGCACGTCCAGTAAATGACTTAATGTCAAAGGGACCGGCAAAGTCTACTCCAGTTGTTGTGAAGGGCCTATTCAACGTAGTTCTTTCTGGAGGGAGTGCAGCCATTATCTGTGGACACGATAGATTTTTCTCTAGCCAACAAACCTTACTACGATTAATAACCGTGCGAATAAGTGTTTTTACACGAGGAATCCAAAACTCTGTTCGAATAATACGCAACATAAGCTGATTTCCACCATGAACAGATTTTGCATGAGCAAATTCCACAAGAAGACGTGCAAACCGACTACTATAAGGCAAAATAATAGGGCGCTTTTCTGTTTCTGATAATGTGGGGGAGTTTACTAAACGTCCATTTAGACGCATAACACCAAAATCATCTAAAACGGGGTTCAAGGGGAGGAAGGAGCTTGAAGTTGGCAAAGGGCGTTTATCCAGCAGATTTTTATACTCTTCCGGGAAATAAAACCTTTGTGTCAATATGGCTGAATTATTTTTCACTAGTCTGATTTCCGAGGAGTTCGGAATTTTAGTGGAGAAACAATATGGCCGTGAACGGGGATGAGTTTTATGTATGAACCGATACATATAGGCTAACGATCGCAACGCTTTATCAAGGGAGGAAAATCTATTTAGGAGATCTTCGTATCCCGATATAAATAAAAATTTACTTTAACACTACGAGGTTCTAAATTTGTATAAAGGAAAGTGACATCAGGAATATTCCAAACAGAATCATCTAAACTCAACCAACTGGGTCCCTTCCACCAAAGAACTCGCAGCAAGTTCTGAAGGCGATGTTCCACGGTTTCCCAAGTCAGCCGGATTATCTTCAGACCTGACGTGAAACCAATGACCATTTCCAATATTTTGTTGAATGCGGCAGACCCTATTTGCCACAAAAGTGGTCCAAGTAGTGGGAGTTTTTCTTAACCACGCTAACACTATGGTCGAATCGGTCCAACAATAGATTTTATGAATTGGAATCTCTAAGTCATTCAATATAGGCTTTAAGAGTTCCGATGCTAATACCGCTCCACACAATTCTAGACGAGGCAACGAAATAGTTTTAATGGGTGCTACTCTTGTCTTAGAGGCCAATAAATGAACAAAAATTTCACCTTGAGGGTTTCGAATACGAATATAAATTACCCCCGCGTATGCTTTCTCTGAAGCATCCGAAAACACATGCAACTCTGCTAATGAATTTGGTTCATATTGAACCCAACGAGGAATTTTTATAGAGTTCACATGAGGGTAATTTTCAACAAACGTTTGCCAAGAATTATTGGTAGAAATAAGAAGACAATCATCCCATCCTATATGGTCTAACCAAACCTTTTGCATTATTATTTTTGCCTCCACTATAACAAGGGCTAACCATCCAAGGGGATCAAACAATTTAGCGATATGAGAAAGAACTTCTCGCTTCGAATAGTTAGGTTTGCAAGGGATAGGATTCACACAAAAGTAAAACGAATCTAAACTAGCATTCCATCGTATACCCAAAAGGCTTGGAACTACTTGCCTCAACGAAAGAAAGAACCTGAGCGTCAACTAAATGGGTAGGGGACAAACGAGCTAGTACTGCTTTTTCGTTTGAGGTGCACTTCCTCAATTCAAATTTAGCGGTGGATAGAGAAACAATAAGCTGGTCTCGAGCAATCAAAAATGATTCTAAATCATGTGCACCAGCGTAGGATTTTTGAAGCTAAAGAAAATTCAGATTCACAATCATAAGCCAGCTGAAGTAAGGTACGCATTGCCAAAAGGGAGCGCAATTTACATCAAACGTGACAGTTTGCAATTCGTAATCAACAATGGGATCATTTGGGGATTCTCTCAACACAATTCTTTGAAGTGGTGTATGTTGTGGGTGGACGCGTATTTGACGATACATTTGCGTTATGTCGCAATTAAACACGAAACGGGATAAGCGCCATCTTAATATCAATAAGATTAAGTCCGCTTGGAGAGTTGGTCCCACATACAGAATGTCGTTCAGACTAATACCAGTGGTCGTTTTATTTGATGCATACAACACGTACTTTAGAGGTCTGTTTTTCAAGATTGACTACAGGGTGATGGGGTAAGTAACAGACAAGTGCCGCATGAGAGGGAGAAACAGAGCACATGTGACCTAAGTCAAGATACTCGCGAACTACTGCATCATACATTCCTTTCAGGGATGGTTTGCGTAAAATGACATTTCATTTTTAATAAATTGGCGTAAGACATTCTGCCGCGATTCACCAATTTGCAGGCTGTGAGGAAATTCAGCAGAAGAGTTTTATTAATACTGTCTTCCTCCATAAATTTCAATGTGGTAGTAAAGACCTGCAAAGGGGAGCAGGGAATTGGACCAGAAAGAATCCAACCGAAGACAGTATTTTGTGCCAACAGAGAACCTAAGACGTTTTGTTTTACCCCAGGCAACAAGATTTGAGGATATAAATCCGCATCCAACACATATCAACCGGGCGACAATCAAAAATATTAGGATCAGCTAAACGAAGATTGGGCAAAGAACGACTAAAGGAAGGGTCAAAAGAAGACGAGGGAAGATTGCCGGAGATCTTGGGGAGAACGAAAGCATCAGTTTTCAATAGAATAGAAGAATTTACTCGACTACCTATATAAAGTCAATTTCTCCTGGAAGTAATTGAAGATGTACCATTGACACCCGAAATATTCGCAAGTGTGGATGAAGTCGAAAATTTTAAGCTATTTTGGAGATGCTCAGTAATAAAAGTAGCCTCAGACGCGGGGTCAATGAGAACTCGGACAGGATACGAATTTCCTTCGTAAATAATATTTATGGTTGCAGTACCGAGTAGAACTTTAGAATTCTGCGACGTGTGATAAACTTGGCGGTTTACTACAGTCGGATTAGCGCCAGTGAGAGTAGAGGCAACATTATCTAAATTTGTATTAGACTGCGTTCTGGGGACTAGAGCTGGAGGTACCACATTTGAAGTGGTATTACTAATGGGGGTCGATCTATTGGGTTTATGCATAAGAGTAGGTGCCTTTCATGACATACATTGCATATATGGGACACTGATTAACCGAATGACCTCTAGACAGACAATTGAAACAGAAGTTATGCCTTTTAGCAACTGAAAGTTTTTGTTCGAAAGTCAACTTTTTGAATCGAGGACAGTAGTAAAGTGCATGATTATCAGTGGATCATACAACACAACGATTTTTTGAATTCGATTTTATTGTATCAGAGGACGTTTTTGCCAAATGTGCCTTAACGTTGCGTGGATTGGGAGATTTTGTGGAATCTATATCTTTAATGTCACGCAAACAGGCTAGCGTCTGAATTCTTTCCGTAAGGCACGAATCGAGCTGACACCAAGACGATAAGGACGACCTATCTGTAAGACTCTGTTCCCAGAGTGTCATGTAAGCTTAGGCAGACGCTGAATACAAATAAAAACTAAAATAGGATCCCAATGATTCGTAACAATGTCATAGACAGACATAGCAGACAAACAAACATTGATGCCCCTTTGCAGAGTTTTTAACCCTGAACTCGTCTCATTTGCTTATGAGGGAAAGTCGAATAAAAGCTTCAAGCATTCCAAGCAAGACCAAAATTTTCCCTAGCCTCACCTTTGGTTTTCTGTACTAAGTGACATAATCTTTCAACGTCACTTAGCCTAGAGTTATTAATAAACATAGCTTAAAAAAGTCACGGAATGTGGGCCATGATAAAAAGTCTCCGTGGAACTCATCAATATCACATGGTGGTAGATTTAAATTATGTATTGTATTAGAGACGCTTGGCGGCAAACTCCAATTAGAGATCGAAATATCTGCAGGATTTTGAACATCTGGATGAACAGTATTGGAGAGCGAAGGCAGATTTAAACTAGTACTAGTAATGTTTTCCGAATTAGAAACACCTGTAACCATATTGGATCTACTAGCGACATGATTGGTCATCTCCAGATTTTGACTGGTTTGAACTGGGTTTTGTTGAGGGGTGTTAATGTGAACAACCGTTGGAGTGGGAGGAGAAGATTTCACCGACTTCAATTTTTGAATTTTTTCGTTTATCTCAGACAGACAAACGAGCAGAAATATCTTCAGAAGAAGTACCATCTAATACTTTATCGGAAGCACGGGAGTTAAGGCGGTGACAGACATTTTGGATAAACCCAAAGAAATGTAGGAAACTTGCAAAAAATAAATTCAAATAGAATTTGACGAAAATCCCGTTCAAAAATCAAAAATTTTTAAGCAAAAATAATTTGGTGGAAAGAAGATTAGGAAAATTCCCAAAAATTAGTAAAAAAATAGAAAAAATGCTAAAAAAACTTTAAAATATCGAAGATTTTTTGTAATATGCTAATATATTTTAAAGGAAAAGCTGCCACCGCCTTAACTTAACTAAAAAACTTTAAAATATCGAAGATTTTTTGTAATAGGCTAATATATTTTAAAGGAAAAGCTTGCAGAAATTGGGAAAACCCTGTTTAAAAAGAAGTAAAAAATTTTATAAAAGTAAAATATATAAAAATATAAAATAATAAATTTTTCAAAATTTTAGATTTTTTCGATATGTACCGGGTGTAGGGTGCAAAATTTTCAAACAAATTATAATTTATTCAAGTTCTAATAAGGTGTAAACATACGTTTACCAAGTATGTTTATCAAAAATCAGCAAAAAATTTCATTCAAAATAAGCAAAAACATAAATTTTGCTTCATAAATTATGCTGTTTATCTATGCTTATTATTTGCCAAAAGTATGGGGAATTTATTTAAAATTTCAAAAAATCAATTTTTGATGCAATTTTTACACAAAAAAAACAAAATATTTTTAAAAAATTTATTTTCAAATTTATTTTTTTTTTCATTTTGACCCATTGTGCCGGTGTAGACTACGAATACCGCACAAAGAAGAATAAAACACAAGCAGCGTCAACTGAGCGATCAACGTATGTGAGTGAGCTACAACTACCACATTTAAACCAAACCAACGACAACGATCCAACAGTAAGAGTTGGGGAGAATAATAAGTTCTTGGTAGGTTTGTGGATTTTAAATAGACGCAAAAAAGGCGGTTGGAATATTAAACGAAAACAAACCAAGCGACCACGATCCAATAGAGAGTGTTGGGGTGATAAATAAAATGTTGGTATGTACGAAGCAGAATATTATTATTGTTTTTGTTGGGAGTGTGGAAAAAATATAAAAGGAATATTAATCTCTCAACAGAGACACAAATAAAATCACGCTACGTTGGCAGTGTGGTTAAAAACCAAATGTTTTTTTTTTTTGTTTTTTTTTTCGATTTTAACAATGCTAATTAAATAAGAATAATTGATTATTTCGCTAAGAAATAATGCAACTATATATTTTATAAATTTTTTAAATATGCTTTTTTTGACAAGATGTTTTATTATTTTAGTGGACTGTAGTGGTTGGTATCGAAAAGTAGGGTGACGTGAAGGCGACCAGTACCGCGGAGCATATTAAAAACACTTTTTTCTTTCTTTTTGAAAATGCCAATTGTGGGAATCTTCACGGTCGGTTTGTTGCTGTGAACCTCGAAAATATTTCAATTGTGGAAATATTTTCCTCACAATTATCATCAAGCGAAAATTGGAATGAATAAAAGGAAAAAAAGGAAAAATGCAATGTTTTAGTTTGGTGGAAAAGAACAATAATGATTCTTTATTTAATTTTTCGTATAGGAACGACCGCTTACCAAGGACAACAGTAATGGATGATGCTTAGTTAACAAGTGATTTATTGAAAAGAAAATCGATCATTAACATGCAGTGAGAGCACATAAAGTTCACTTTTTAGTACAAAGAGAATTTCTCTCAACGAAATGAAAAACTGAATTTGAAAGCTATCTGGGGTGGGAAATCTGGCGTGAACATTCCGGGCCCCTTGCAGTACTACTGCAATGAAAATTAATGTACTTTCTATGCTCACATCTGCTTACAAAAAATGCAATACTGTTAAAACGATTAAGGATATAATGGAATTTTAACATTTAACTTAAAAATATAATGGTCTGCTATTGGAATGTTGTGTGATACAGCGCATCAGCAGGACAGGAGGGCAGGCAGCTCTTCTTCGGAACGTATGAATCTGAAAAGGAAGTTTGTGCTTTGCTGGAAGAAATATAAAATAGTGCTTTCGGTGTTTTGGAATAATCAAAAGTATGTTGGAATAACATTTGGAACTTATACTTCAGAAAACGTATAGCAGCATGGGAAACATTTCTGTAGAACATAGCTTTGAATTTGTACCTTGGAAATAGTAAGGAATTAATGGTGAATGGAAATAAAATTTGGATGAAATTACCGGAAGAACAAATCTTGGAATATACAGTATTTTCGCTGTCGCAACCCTTACGTTGGAATAACCCAGGTGATTGGATATGTACACATGAAAAGCTATTCGAGGATATGTCAACAATATCGCTGAAACTTGAATAACGTCTTTAAAATGTATATCAGTATAATGAGGTGAACTGACATAGTTTAGAATTGTGACCCAATTTGAATATCTAGCTGATTCTAAAGCAGTATTATGGCATGGATTGTATCTGGTTGCAGCTTGACGGAAATACATCACGCAGAATCTTAGTGCAAATACGTAAACGGAAATATGAATGTACGGTTTATAAATGACAAGTAATGTGCCAATTTGTAACTGGAAGTTAGGATATTGACCACAGGGGTGGTTGCTCAATCGAATTATCTGGAATGGAGTAGGATCGGGGTGAAGATCTGCTGGAATACGGAATATGCAAATACTTCGATTCAAAAGCCAGTTAGGACACAGGATAACGAAACAATTTGGAACTACTGGATAATGAATATTGGATGCGGAATAATTCAGGTCGTATTTGATACTCCAACATTTCAGGAATCTTTACGGAATTGAAAGACTTCGCTGAATTGGAAACTGGAACTGGAATTTTAGGAATCTTCTCTGAAGCCTTTAATGGATTG